>NW_026871212.1:600000-862500 GCF_028564815.1 Eubalaena glacialis
CCTCAGGACAAATTGCAACCTGTACGAAACAGGAGGTTAAAGGTGCTGATTCTCCAAGTAGGGAGATGGTTAGTCAAGCGGCTGGAATGGCGAACCTGAGCACAAGGAGAGGAGAAATGAGGTGCGTTTTAGAAACCTTTCCCGATCTCACGGCATACCATCTTCTGGGTTTCCCATGCATGTTTTGATGTAGGAAGATGCCCTTGTACCTGGAGATTTGAGACCCATGGGGTGTGTACCCCGAGGTGTTATTTTAAGTATCTGCGTTTTCTCACCCAACCTCACCAATCCTCTCAGCCCCAAGAGTGTCCAGCCTTATGTCTCATCCAGCTGTGGGTCTAGATATGGTCAATCCAGGTTGCATCAGAGACCCTGAACGGATTTTGTAAGAATTTCTCTCTCTTTCACTGTCTTTGTTTTGTGGGTTTTTTAAATTAATTTAAGTTTCGAATGGGTCTTGGCTGCTTTTCCCTGCTGTGTTTACGCCGCTTTACACCCTCTTGATTCACTTGCAGAGAGATATCGATACATAGGTTTTCAGATTCTTACTAGTCAGATATATTCTTGTGCGGTGACTAGGGGGTGTTGAGTCCAGTTCACTGAGCAGGGAGTAGGCCTTGTCTATTACATATTTGGCTTATGGAGCGGTCTCTGAGCTTATTTCAAACCCTTGTTTTATGCATCACCCCACCTCACCTTTCCCGTTAAGCAGCCATCGTGTGTCTTCTAAAGGTGTGACTCTGTTCTGTTTTGTAATTCAGTTCAAGTGTAGCGATTTTGACATTCCCTCTATAAGCGATATCTTAGGATAAGTGTCTTTTTCTGTGTGACTTATTTCACTTAGAATCATCGTCGCTAAATCCACTCATCATGCTGCTAACTACCCTTATGACATTGATTTCATGGCTGAGTGATATTCCATTGTGCCAAATACCACCATTTGTTTATCCATTTTTCTCTTTCCTGGGATATTGAAGGTGTACCGAAGTGGAGGTTCTTGGAAACAGAGCAGCCGTAAAGTTTGGGGTGCCTGTGTCTTGTTGATTTTTAGTTTTCCCAATTTATACGCCCATGAGTGGAAGTGCCCTATGCTCTTTAAGCTGTGTTTATTAGTTGTTTCAGGACACACCGTACACTTCTCCAGAGTGCCTGTTGGCAATTTACATCCCGCCCATCAGCATAGCAAGGCTCCCATGTCTCCATGGCCTGTCCTGCTTTTCTGGTTTTTACACTTTTTTCAGCATGGCCCTTTTGACCGAGGGCAAGCGATACATCTTTGTAGCGCTGATTTGCCCTTCCGGCTTCCTTGGTTGGCCAAAAAGGGCTTATGCGTTTTTTCCTGAATATATTCAGGAAAAAACGCATACGCCCTTTTTGGCCAAGGGCATCATTGTCAACGTTTTGCCGCTGTTCATGTGCTTTAAAGGCGAGTCGAATCTACCTCCTGAAATCTGTTTCCTGCAAATCTGCGTTGCTTTCAAATCCTCTTCGTTGCCTTCCCTCAATATATTTGTGGACGAGAGTTCTCATTTATAACTCTGCACGTTTGTGAATTGCAGTGCCCCTGTGCTCCATTTGGCTCCTCGCTTTTTTGGGAGCTGGCCGCAAAAGCACAGGATTGCTTCAGGCCCTATTTTGGTTCTGGGGGGCAGGCTGAGCCTGTGGTTCATTCTTCTTCCTGATGGGAAAATGGAGTGACCTGTGCCTGTCCCAACACCTAGGGCTAGTCTCTCGTTGGTTCCCCGTCTTCCCGTTCATCCTCAGGACAAATTGCAACCTGTACGAAACAGGAGGTTAAAGGTGCTGATTCTCCAAGTAGGGAGATGGTTAGTCAAGCGGCTGGAATGGCGAACCCGAGCACAAGGAGAGGAGAAATGAGGTGCGTTTTAGAAACCTTTCCCGATCTCACGGCATACCATCTTCTGGGTTTCCCATGCATGTTTTGATGTAGGAAGTTTCCCTTGTACCTGGAGATTTGAGACCCATGGGGTGTGTACCCCGCGGTTTTACTTTAAAGTATCTGTGTTTTCTCACCCAACCTCACCAATCCTCTCAGCCCCAAGAGTGTCCAGCCTTATGTCTCATCCAGCTGTGGGTCTAGATATGGTCAATCCAGGTTGTATCAGAGACCTTGAACGGATTTTGTAAGAATTTCTCTCTCTTTCACTGTCTTTGTTTTGTGGGATTTTTAAAGTAATTTATGTTTAGAATGGGGTTTGGCTGCTTTTCCCTGCTGTGTTTATGCCGCTTTACACCCTCTTGATTCACTTGCAGAGAGATATCGATACATAGGTTTTCAGATTCTTACTAGTCAGATATATTCTTGTGCGGTGACTAGGGGGTGTTGAGTCCAGTTCACTGAGCAGGGAGTAGGCCATGTCTATTACATATTTGGCTTATGGAGCGGTCTCTGAGCTAATTTCAAACCCTTGTTCTATGCATCACCGCACCTCACCTTTCCCGTTAAGCAGCCATAGTGTGTCTTCTAAAGGTGTGACTCTGTTCTGTTTTGTAATTCAGTTCAAGTGCAGCGATTTTGACATTCCCTCTTTAAGCGATATCTTAGGATAAGTGTCTTTTTCTGTGTGACTTATTTCACTTAGAATCATCGTCGCTAAATCCACTCATCATGCTGCTAACTAGCCTTATGACATTGATTTCATGGCTGAGTGATATTCCATTGTGCCAATTACCACCATTTGTTTATCCATTTTTCTCTTTCCTGGGATATTGAAGGTGTACCGAAGTGGAGGTTCTTGGAAACAGAGCAGCCGTAAAGTTTGGGGTGCCTGTGTCTTGTTGATTTTTATTTTTCCCAATTTATACGCCCATGAGTGGAAGTGCCCTATGCTCTTTAAGCTGTGTTTATTACTTGTTTCAGGACACACCGTACACTTCTCCAGAGTGCCTGTTGGCAATTTACATCCCACCCATCAGCATAGCAAGGCTCCCATGTCTCCATGGCCTGTCCTGCTTTTCTGGTTTTTACACTTTTTTCAGCATGGCCCTTTAGACCGAGGGCAAGCGATACTTCTTTGTAGCGCTGATTTGCCCTTCCGGCTTGCTTGGTTGGCCAAAAAGGGCGTATGCGTTTTTTCCTGAATATATTCAGGAAAAAACGCATACGCCCTTTTTGGCCAAGGGCATCATTGTCAACGTTTTGCCGCTTTTCATGTGCTTTAAAGGCGAGTCGAATCTACCTCCTGAAATCTGTTTCCTGCAAATCTGCCTTGCTTTCAAATCCTCTTCGTTTCCTTCCCTCAATATATTTGTGGACGAGAGTTCTCATTTATAACTCTGCACGTTTGTGAATTGCAGTGCCCCTGAGCTCCATTTGTCTACTCGCTTTTTTGGGAGCTGGCCGCAAAAGCGCAGGATTGCTTCAGGCCCTATTTTGGTTCTGGGGGGCAGGCCGAGCCTGTGGTTCATTCTTCTTCCTGATGGGAAAATGGAGTGACCTGTGCCTGTCCCAAAACCTAGGGCTAGTCTCTCGTTGGTTCCCCGTCTTCCCGTTCATCCTCAGGACAAATTGCAACCTGTACGAAACAGGAGGTTAAAGGTGCTGATTCTCCAAGTAGGGAGATGGTTAGTCAAGTGGCTGGAATGGCGAACCTGAGCACAAGGAGAGGAGAAATGAGGTGCGTTTTAGAAACCTTTCCCGATCTCACGGCATACCATCTTCTGGGTTTCCCATGCATGTTTTGATGTAGGAAGATGCCCTTGTACCTGGAGATTTGAGACCCATGGGGTGTGTACCCCGAGGGGTTATTTTAAGTATCTGCGTTTGCTCACCCAACCTCACCAATCCTCTCAGCCCCAAGAGTGTCCAGCCTTATGTCTCATCCAGTTGTGGGTCTAGATATGGTCAATCCAGGTTGCATCAGAGACCCTGAACGGATTTTGTAAGAATTTCTCTCTCTTTCACTGTCTTTGTTTTGTGGTTTTTTTAAAGTAATTTATGTTTAGAATGGGTCTTGGCTGCTTTTCCCTGCTGTGTTTATGCCGCTTTACACCCTCTTGATTCACTTGCAGAGAGATATCGATACATAGGTTTTCAGATTCTTACTAGTCAGATATATTCTTGTGCGGTGACTAGGGGGTGTTGAGTCCAGTTCACTGAGCAGGGAGTAGGCCTTGTCTATTACATATTTGGCTTATGGAGCGGTCTCTGAGCTAATTTCAAACCCTTGTTTTATGCATCACCCCACCTCACCTTTCCCGTTAAGCAGCCATAGTGTGTCTTCTAAAGGTGTGACTCTGTTCTGTTTTGTAATTCAGTTCAAGTGTAGCGATTTTGACATTCCCTCTATAAACGATATCTTAGGAAAAGTGTCTTTTTCTGTGTGACTTATTTCACTTAGAATCATCGTCGCTAAATCCACTCATCATGCTGCTAACTAGCCTTATGACATTGATTTCATGGCTGAGTGATATTCCATTGTGCCAAATACCACCATTTGTTTATCCATTTTTCTCTTTCCTGGGATATTGAAGGTGTACCAAAGCGGAGGTTCTTGGAAACAGAGCAGCCGTAAAGTTTGGGGTGCCTGTGTCTTGTTGAGTTTTAGTTTTCCCGATTTATACGCCCATGAGTGGAAGTGCCCTATGCTCTCTAAGCTGTGTTTATTACTTGTTTCAGGACACAACGTACACTTCTCCAGAGTGCCTGTTGGCAATTTACATCCCGCCCATCAGCGTAGCAAGGCTCCCATGTCTCCATGGCCTGTCCTGCTTTTCTGGTTTTTACAGTTTGTTCAGCATGGCCCTTTTGACCGAGGGCAAGCGAGACTTCTTTGTAGCGCTGATTTGCCCTTCCGGCTTGCTTGGTTGGCCAAAAAGGGCGTATGCGTTTTTTCCTGAATATATTCAGGAAAAAACGCATACGCCCTTTTTGGCCAAGGGCATCATTGTCAACGTTTTGCCGCTTTTCATGTGCTTTAAAGGCAAGTCGAATCTACCTCCTGAAATCTGTTTCCTGCAAATCTGCCTTGCTTTCAAATCCTCTTCGTTGCGTTCCCTCAATATATTTGTGGACGAGAGTTATCATTTATAACTCTGCAAGTTTCTGAATTGCAGTGCCCCTGAGCTCCATTTTTCTACTCGCTTTTTTGGGAGCTGGCCGCAAAAGCGCAGGATTGCTTCAGGCGCTATTCGGCTTCCATGGGGCCGGCGGAGCCTGTGGTTCATTCTTCTTCCTGATGGGAAAATGGAGTGACCTGTGCCTGTCCCAACACCTAGGGCTAGTCTCTCGTTGGTTCCCCATCTTCCCGTTCATCCTCAGGACATATTGCAACCTGTACGAAACAGGAGGTTAAAGGTGCTGATTCTCCAAGTAGGGAGATGGTTAGTCAAGCGGCTGGAATGGCGAACCCGAGCACAAGGAGAGGAGAAATGAGGTGCGTTTTAGAAACATTTCCCGATCTCACGGCATACCATCTTCTGGGTTTCCCTTGCATGTTTTGATGTAGGAAGATGCCCTTGTACCTGGAGATTTGAGACCCATGGGGTGTGTACCCAGCGGTTTTACTTTAAAGTATCTGCATTTTCTCACCCAACCTCACCAATCCTCTCAGCCCCAAGAGTGTCCAGCCTTATGTCTCATCCAGCTGTGGGTCTAGATATGGTCAATCCAGGTTGTATCAGAGACCTTGAACGGATTTTGTAAGAATTTCTCTCTCTTTCACTGTCTTTGTTTTGTGGGATTTGTAAAGTAATTTATGTTTAGAATGGGTCTTGACTGCTTTTCCCTGCTGTGTTTATGCCGCTTTACACCCTCTTGATTCACTTGCAGAGAGATATCGATACATAGGTTTTCAGATTCTTACTAGTCAGATATATTCTTGTGCGGTGACTAGGGGGTGTTGAGTCCAGTTCACTGAGCAGGGAGTAGGCCTTGTCTATTACATATTTGGCTTATGGAGCGGTCTCTGAGCTAATTTCAAACCCTTGTTTTATGCATCACCCCACCTCACCTTTCCCGTTAAGCAGCCATAGTGTGTCTTCTAATGGTGTGACTCTGTTCTGTTTTGTAATTCAGTTCAAGTGTAGCGATTTTGACATTCCCTCTATAAGCGATATCTTAGGATAAGTGCCTTTTTCTGTGTGACTTATTTCACTTAGAATCATCGTACCTGAATCCACTCATCATGCTGCTAACTAGCCTTATGACATTGATTTCATGGCTGAGTGATATTCCATTGTGCCAAGTACCACCATTTGTTTATCCATTTTTCTCTTTCCTGGGATATTGAAGGTGTACCGAAGCGGAGGTTCTTGGCAACAGAGCAGCCGTAAAGTTTGGGGTGCCTGTGTCTTGTTGAGTTTTAGTTTTTCCAATTTATACTCCCATGAGTGGAAGTGCCCTATGCTCTTTAAGCTGTGTTTATTACTTGTTTCAGGACACACCGTACACTTCTCCAGAGTGCCTGTTGGCAATTTACATCCCACCCATCAGCGTAGCAAGGCTCCCATGTCTCCATGGCCTGTCCTGCTTTTCTGGTTTTTATACTTTTTTCAGCATGGCCCTTTTGACCGAGGGCAAGTGAGACTTCTTTGTAGCACTGATTTGCCCTTCCAGCTTGCTTGGTTGGCCAAAAAGGGCGTATGCGTTTTTTCCTGAATATATTCAGGAAAAAACGCATACGCCCTTTTTGGCCAAGGGCCTCATTGTCAACGTTTTGCCGCTTTTCATGTGCTTTAAAGGCAAGTCGAATCTACCTCCTGAAATCTGTTTCCTGCAAATCTGCCTTGCTTTCAAATCCTCTTCGTTGCCTTCCCTCAATATATTTGTGGACGAGAGTTATCATTTATAACTCTGCAAGTTTCTGAATTGCAGTGCCCCTGAGCTCCATTTGTCTCCTCGCTTTTTTGTGAGCTGGCCGCAAAAGCGCAGGATTGCTTCAGGCGCTATTCGGCTTCCATGGGGCCGGCGGAGCCTGTGGTTCATTCTTCTTCCTGATGGGAAAATGGAGTGACCTGTGCCTGTCCCAACACCTAGGGCTAGTCTCTCGTTGGTTCCCCTTCTTCCCGTTCATCCTCAGGACAAATTGCAACCTGTACGAAACAGGAGGTTAAAGGTGCTGATTCTCCAAGTAGGGAGATGGTTAGTCAAGCGGCTGGAATGGCGAACCCGAGCACAAGGAGAGAAGTAATGAGGTGCGTTTTAGAGACCTTTCCCGATCTCACGGCATACCATCTTCTGGGTTTCCCTTGCATGTTTTGATGTAGGAAGATGCCCTTGTACCTGGAGATTTGAGACCCATTGGGTGTGTACCCCGCGGTTTTACTTTAAAGTATCTGCATTTTCTCACCCAACCTCACCAATCCTCTCAGCCCCAAGAGTGTCCAGCCTTATGTCTCATCCAGCTGTGGGTCTAGATATGGTCAATCCAGGTTGTATCAGAGACCTTGAACGGATTTTGTAAGAATTTCTCTCTCTTTCACTGTCTTTGTTTTGTGGGATTTGTAAAGTAATTTATGTTTAGAATAGGTCTTGACTGCTTTTCCCTGCTGTGTTTATGCCGCTTTACACCCTCTTGATTCACTTGCAGAGAGATATCGATACATAGGTTTTCAGATTCTTACTAGTCAGATATATTCTTGTGCGGTGACTAGGGGGTGTTGAGTCCAGTTCACTGAGCAGGGAGTAGGCCTTGTCTATTACATATTTGGCTTATGGAGCGGTCTCTGAGCTAATTTCAAACCCTTGTTTTATGCATCACCCCACCTCACCTTTCCCGTTAAGCAGCCATAGTGTGTCTTCTAATGGTGTGACTCTGTTCTGTTTTGTAATTCAGTTCAAGTGTAGCGATTTTGACATTCCCTCTATAAGCGATATCTTAGGATAAGTGCCTTTTTCTGTGTGACTTATTTCACTTAGAATCATCGTACCTGAATCCACTCATCATGCTGCTAACTAGCCTTATGACATTGATTTCATGGCTGAGTGATATTCCATTGTGCCATGTACCACCATTTGTTTATCCATTTTTCTCTTTCCTGGGATATTGAAGGTGTACCGAAGCGGAGGTTCTTGGCAACAGAGCAGCCGTAAAGTTTGGGGTGCCTGTGTCTTGTTGAGTTTTAGTTTTTCCAATTTATACTCCCATGAGTGGAAGTGCCCTATGCTCTTTAAGCTGTGTTTATTACTTGTTTCAGGACACACCGTACACTTCTCCAGAGTGCCTGTTGGCAATTTACATCCCGCCCATCAGCGTAGCAAGGCTCCCATGTCTCCATGGCCTGTCCTGCTTTTCTGGTTTTTACACTTTTTTCAGCATGGCCCTTTTGACCGAGGGCAAGCGAGACTTCTTTGTAGCACTGATTTGCCCTTCCGGCTTGCTTGGTTGGCCAAAAAGGGCGTATGCGTTTTTTCCTGAATATATTCAGGAAAAAACGCATACGCCCTTTTTGGCCAAGGGCATCATTGTCAACGTTTTGCCGCTTTTCATGTGCTTTAAAGGCAAGTCGAATCTACCTCCTGAAATCTGTTTCCTGCAAATCTGCCTTGCTTTCAAATCCTCTTCGTTGCCTTCCCTCAATATATTTGTGGACGAGAGTTATCATTTATAACTCTGCAAGTTTCTGAATTGCAGTGCCCCTGAGCTCCATTTGTCTCCTCGCTTTTTTGTGAGCTGGCCGCAAAAGCGCAGGATTGCTTCAGGCGCTATTCGGCTTCCATGGGGCCGGCGGAGCCTGTGGTTCATTCTTCTTCCTGATGGGAAAATGGAGTGACCTGTGCCTGTCCCAACACCTAGGGCTAGTCTCTCGTTGTTTCCCCATCTTCCCGTTCATCCTCAGGACAAATTGCAACCTGTACGAAACAGGAGGTTAAAGGTGCTGATTCTCCAAGTAGGGAGATGGTTAGTCAAGTGGCTGGAATGGCGAACCCGAGCACAAGGAGAGGAGAAATGAGGTGCGTTTTAGAAACCTTTCCCGATCTCACGGCATACCATCTTCTGGGTTTCCCTTGCATGTTTTGATGTAGGAAGATGCCCTTGTATCTGGAGATTTGATAAACATGGCGTGGGTACCCCGCAGTGTTACTTTAAAGTATCTGCATTTGCTCACCCAACCTCACCAACCCTTTCAGCCCCAAGAGTGTCCAGCCTTATGTCTCATCCAGCTGTGGGTCTAGATATGGTCAATCCAGGTTGCATCAGAGACCCTGAACGGATTTTGTAAGAATTTCTCTCTCTTTCACTGTCTTAGTTTTGTGGGATTTTTAAAGTAATTTAAGTTTAGAATGGGGCTTGGCTGCTTTTCCCTGCTGTGTTTATGCCGCTTTACACCCTCTTGATTCACTTGCAGAGAGATATCGATACAAAGGTTTTCAGATTCTTACGAGTCAGATATATTCTTGTGCGGTGACTAAGGGGTGTTGAGTCCAGTTCACTGAGCAGGGAGTAGGCCTTGTCTATTACATATTTGGCTTTGCAGCGGTATCTGAGCTAATTTCAAACCCTTGTTCTATGCATCACCCCACCTCACCTTTCCCGTTAAGCAGCCATAGTGTGTCTTCTGATGGTGTGACTCTGTTCTGTTTTGTAATTCAGTTCAAGTGTAGCGATTTTGACATTCCCTCTATAAGCGATATCTTAGGATAAGTGTCTTTTTCTGTGTGACTTATTTCACTTAGAATCATCGGACCTAAATCCACTCATCATGCTGCTAACTAGCCTTATGACATAGATTTCATGGCTGAGTGATATTCCATTGTGCCAAGTACCACCATTTCTTTATCCATTTTTCTCTTTCCTGGGATATTGAAGGTGTACCGAAGTGGAGGTTCTTGGAAACAGAGCAGCCGTAAAGTTTGGGGTGCCTGTGTCTTGTTGATTATTAGTTTTCCCAATTTATACGCCCATGAGTGGAAGTGCCCTATGCTCTCTAAGCTGTGTTTATTACTTGTTTCAGGACACACCGTACACTTCTCCAGAGTGCCTGTTGGCAATTTACATCCCGCCCATCAGCGTAGCAAGGCTCCCATGTCTCCATGGCCTGTCCTGCTTTTCTGGTTTTTACACTTTCTTCAGCATGGCCCTTTTGACCGAGGGCAAGCGAGACTTCCTTGTAGCGCTGATTTGCCCTTTCGGCTTGCTTGGTTGGCCAAAAAGGGCGTATGCGTTTTTTCCTGAATATATTCAGGAAAAAACGCATACGCCCTTTTTGGCCAAGGGCATCATTGTCAATGTTTTGCTGCTTTTCATGTGCTTTAAAGGCGAGTCGAATCTACATCCTGAAATCTGTTTCCTGCAAATCTGCCTTGCTTTCAAATCCTCTTCGTTGCCTTCCCTCAAAATATTTGTGGACGAGAGTTATCATTTATAACTCTGCACGTTTGTGAATTGCAGTGCCCCTGAGCTCCATTTGTCTCCTCGCTTTTTTGTGAGCTGGCCGCAAAAGCGCAGGATTGCTTCAGGCCCTATTTTGGTTCTGGGGGGCAGGCTGAGCCTGTGGTTCATTCTTCTTCCTGATGGGAAAATGGAGTGTCCTGTGCCTGTCCCAACACCTGGGGCTAGTCTCTCGTTGGTTCCCCGTCTTCCCGTTCATCCTGAGGACAAATTGCAACCTGTACGAAACAGGAGGTTAAAGGTGCTGATTCTCCAAGTAGGGAGATGGTTAGTCAAGCGGCTGGAATGGCGATCCCGAGCACAAGGAGAGGAGAAATGAGGTGCGTTTTAGAAGCCTTTCCCGATCTCACAGCATACCATCTTCTGGGTTTCCCATGCATGTTTTGATGTAGGAAGATGCCCTTGTACCTGGAGATTTGAGACCCATGGGGTGGGTACCCCGCTGATATTACTTTAAAGTATCTGCGTTTGCTCACCCTACCTCACCAATCCTTTCAGCCCCAAGAGTGTCCAGCCTTGTGTCTCTTCCAGCTGTGGTTCTAGATATGGTCGAACCAGGTGGCATCAGAGCCCCTGAACGGATTTTGTAAGAATTTCTCTCTCTTTCACTGTCTTTGTTTTGTGGGTTTTTTTAACTAATTTATGTTTAGAATGGGTCTTGGCTGCTTTTCCCTGCTGTGTTTATGCCGCTTTACACCCTCTTGATTCACTTGCAGAGAGATATCGATACATAGGTTTTCAGATTCTTACTAGTCAGATATATTCTTGTGCGGTGACTAGGGGGTGTTGAGTCCAGTTAACTGAGCAGGGAGTAGGCCTTGTCTATTACATATTTGGCTTATGGAGCGGTCTCTAAGCTAAGTTCAAACCCTTGTTTTATGCATCACCCCACCTCACCCTTCCCGTTAAGCAGCCATAGTGTGTCTTCTAAAGGTGTGACTCTGTTCTGTTTTGTAATTCAGTTCAAGTGTAGCGATTTTGACATTCCCTCTATAAGCGATATCTTAGGATAAGTGTCTTTTTCTGTGTGACTTATTTCACTTAGAATCATCGTACCTAAATCCACTCATCATGCTGCCAACTAGCCTTATGACATTGATTTCATGGCTGAGTGATATTCCATTGTGCCAAGTACCACCATTTCTTTATCCATTTTTCTCTTTCCTGGGATATTGAAGGTGTACCGAAGTGGAGGTTCTTGGAAACAGAGCAGCCGTAAACTTTAGGGTGCCTGTGTCTTGTTGATTTTTAGTTTTCCCAATTTATACGCCCTTGGGTGGAAGTGCCCTATGCTCTCTACGCTGTGTTTATTACTTGTTTCAGGACACACCGTACTCTTCTCCAGTGTGCCTGTTGGCAATTTACATCCCGCCCATCAGCGTAGCAAGGCTCCCATGTCTCCATGGCCTGTCCTGCTTTTCTGGTTTTTACTGTTTGTTCAGCATGGCCCTTTTGACCGAGGGCAAGCGAGACTTCTTTGTAGCGCTGATTTGCCCTTCCGGCTTGCTTGGTTGGCCAAAAAGGGCGTATGCGTTTTTTCCTGAATATATTCAGGAAAAAACGCATACGCCCTTTTTGGCCAAGGGCATCATTGTCAACGTTTTGCCGCTTTTCATGTGCTTTAAAGGCGAGTCGAATCTACCTCCTGAAATCTGTTTCCTGCAAATCTGCCTTGCTTTCAAATCCTCTTCGTTGCCTTCCCTCCATATATTTGTGGACGAGAGTTCTCATTGATAACTCTGCACGTTTGTGAATTGCAGTGCCCCTGAGCTCCATTTGTCTCCTCGCTTTTTTGGGAGCTGGCCGCAAAAGCGCAGGATTGCTTCAGGCCCTATTTTGGTTCTGGGGGGCAGGCTGATCCTGTGGTTCATTCTTTTTCCTGATAGGAAAATGGAGTGACCTGTGCCTGTCCCAACACCTAGGGCTAGTCTCTCGTTGGTTCCCCGTCTTCCCGTTCATCCTCAGGACAAATTGCAACCTGTACGAAACAGGAGGTTAAAGGTGCTGATTCTACAAGTAGGGAGATGTTTAGTCAAGTGCCTAGAATGGCGAACCCGAGCACAAGGAGAGGAGAAATGAGGTGAGTTTTAGAAGCCTTTCCCGATCTCACGGCATACAATTCTCTGGGTTTCCAATGCATGTTTGAATGTAGGAAGATGCCCTTGTACCTGGAGATTTGAGACCCATGGGGTGGGTACCCCGCAGTATTACTTTAAAGTATCTGCGTTTGCTCACCCAACCTCACCAATCCTCTCAGCCCCAAGAGTGTCCAGCCTTATGTCTCATCCAGCTGTGGGTCTAGATATGGTCAATCCAGGTTGCATCAGAGACCCTGAACGGATTTTGTAAGAATTTCTCTCTCTTTCACTGTCTTTGTTTTGTGGGTTTTTTTAAGTAATTTATGTTTAGAATGGAGCTTGGCTGCTTTTCCCTGCTGTGTTTATGCCGCTTTACACCCTCTTGATTCACTTGCAGAGAGATATCGATACATAGGTTTTCAGATTCTTACTAGTCAGATATATTCTTGTGCGGTGACTAGGGGGTGTTGAGTCCAGTTCACTGAGCAGGGAGTAGGCCTTGTCTATTATATATTTGGCTTATGGAGTGGTCTCTGAGCTAATTTCAAACCCCTGTTTTATGTATCACCCCATCTCACCTTTTCCGTTAAGCAGCCATAGTGTGTCTTCCAAAGGTGTGACTCTGTTCTGTTTTGTAATTCAGTTCAAGTGTAGCGATTTTGACATTCCCTCTATAAGCGATATCTAAGGATAAGTGTCTTTTTCTGTGTGACTTATTTCACTTAGAATCATCGTCGCTAAATCCACTCATCATGGTGCTAACTAGCCTTATGACACTGATTTCATGGCTGAGTGATATTCCATTGTGCCAAGTACCACCATTTCTTTATCCATTTTTCTCTTTCCTGGGATATTGAAGGTGTACCGAAGTGGAGGTTCTTGGAAACAGAGCAGCCGTAAAGTTTGGGGTGCCTGTGTCTTGTTGATTTTTAGTTTTCCCAATTTATACGCCCATGAGTGGAAGTGCCCTATGCTCTCTAAGCTGTGTTTATTACTTGTTTCAGGACACACCGTACACTTCTCCAGAGTGCCTGTTGGCAATTTACATCCCGCCCGTCAGCGTAGCAAGGCTCCCATGTCTCCATGGCCTGTCCTGCTTTTCTGGTTTTTACACTTTTTTTTAGGATGGCATTTTTGAATGAGGGCAAGCGAGACTTCTTTGTAGCACTGATTTGCCCTTTCGGCTTGCTTGGTTGGCCAAAAAGGGCGTATGCGATTTTTCCTGAATATATTCAGGAAAAAACGCATACGCCCTTTTTGGCCAAGGGCATCATTGTCAACGTTTTGCTGCTTTTCATGTGCTTTAAAGGCGAGTCGAATCTACCTCCTGGAATCTGTTTCCTGCAAATCTGCCTTGCTTTCAAATCCTCTTCGTTGCCTTCCCTCAATATATTTGTGGACGAGAGTTCTCATTTATAACTCTGCACGTTTGTGAATTGCAGTGCCCTTGAGCTCCATTTGTCTACTCGCTTTTTTGGGAGCTGTCCGCAAAAGCGCAGGATTGCTTCAGGCCCTATTTTGGTTCTGGGGGGCAGGCTGAGCCTGTGGTTCATTCTTCTTCCTGATGGGAAAATGGAGTGACCTGTGCCTGTCCCAACACCTAGGGCTAGTCTCTCGTTGGTTCCCCGTCTTCCCGTTCATCCTCAGGACAAATTGCAACCTGTACGAAACAGGAGGTTAAAGGTGCTGATTCTACAAGTAGGGAGATGTTTAGTCAAGCGGCTAGAATGGTGAACCCGAGCACAAGGAGAGGAGAAATGAGGTGCGTTTTAGAAGCCTTTCCCAATCTCATGGCATACAAACCTCTGGGTTTCCCATGCATGTTTTGATGTAGGAAGATGCCCTTGTACCTGGAGATTTGAGACACATGGGGTGGGTACCCTGCGGTATTACTTTAAAGTATCTGCGTTTGCTCACCCTACCTCACCAATCCTCTCAGCCCCAAGAGTGTCCAGCCTTATGTCTCTTCCAGCTGTGGGTCTAGATATGGTCGAACCAGGTGGCATCAGAGCCCCTGAACTGATTTTGTAAGAATTTCTCTCTCTTTCACTGTCTTTGTTTTGTGGGATTTTTAAAGTAATTTAAGTTTAGAATGGGGCTTGGCTGCTTTTCCCTGCTGTGTTTATGCCGCTTTACACCCTCTTGATTCACTTGCAGAGAGATATCGATACAAAGGTTTTCAGATTCTTACGAGTCAGATATATTCTTGTGCGGTGACTAGGGGGTGTTGAGTCCAGTTCACTGAGCAGGGAGTAGGCCTTGTCTATTACATATTTGGCTTTGCAGCGGTATCTGAGCTAATTTCAAACCCTTGTTCTATGCATCACCCCACCTCACCTTTCCCGTTAAGCAGCCATAGTGTGTCTTCTAATGGTGTGACTCTGTTCTGTTTTGTAATTCAGTTCAAGTGTAGCGATTTTGACATTCCCTCTATAAGCGATATCTTAGGATAAGTGTCTTTTTCTGTGTGACTTATTTCACTTAGAATCATCGGACCTAAATCCACTCATCATGCTGCTAACTAGCCTTATGACATAGATTTCATGGCTGAGTGATATTCCATTGTGCCAAGTACCACCATTTCTTTATCCATTTTTCTCTTTCCTGGGATATTGAAGGTGTACCGAAGTGGAGGTTCTTGGAAACAGAGCAGCCGTAAAGTTTGGGGTGCCTGTGTCTTGTTGATTATTAGTTTTCCCAATTTATAAGCCCATGAGTGGAAGTGCCCTATGCTCTCTAAGCTGTGTTTATTACTTGTTTCAGGACACACCGTACACTTCTCCAGAGTGCCTGTTGGCAATTTACATCCCGACCATCAGCGTAGCAAGGCTCCCATGTCTCCATGGCCTGTCCTGCTTTTCTGGTTTTTACACTTTCTTCAGCATGGCCCTTTTGACCGAGGGCAAGCGAGACTTCCTTGTAGCGCTGATTTGCCCTTCCGGCTTGCTTGGTTGGCCAAAAAGGGCGTATGCGTTTTTTCCTGAATATATTCAGGAAAAAACGCATACGCCCTTTTTGGCCAAGGGCATCATTGTCAATGTTTTGCTGCTTTTCATGTGCTTTAAAGGCGAGTCGAATCTACATCCTGAAATCTGTTTCCTGCAAATCTGCCTTGCTTTCAAATCCTCTTCGTTGCCTTCCCTCAAAATATTTGTGGACGAGAGTTATCATTTATAACTCTGCACGTTTGTGAATTGCAGTGCCCCTGAGCTCCATTTGTCTCCTCGCTTTTTTGTGAGCTGGCCGCAAAAGCGCAGGATTGCTTCAGGCCCTATTTTGGTTCTGGGGGGCAGGCTGAGCCTGTGGTTCATTCTTCTTCCTGATGGGAAAATGGAGTGTCCTGTGCCTGTCCCAACACCTGGGGCTAGTCTCTCGTTGGTTCCCCGTCTTCCCGTTCATCCTGAGGACAAATTGCAACCTGTACGAAACAGGAGGTTAAAGGTGCTGATTCTCCAAGTAGGGAGATGGTTAGTCAAGCGGCTGGAATGGCGATCCCGAGCACAAGGAGAGGAGAAATGAGGTGCGTTTTAGAAGCCTTTCCCGATCTCACAGCATACCATCTTCTGGGTTTCCCATGCATGTTTTGATGTAGGAAGATGCCCTTGTACCTGGAGATTTGAGACCCATGGGGTGGGTACCCCGCTGTTTTACTTTAAAGTATCTGCGTTTGCTCACCCTACCTCACCAATCCTTTCAGCCCCAAGAGTGTCCAGCCTTGTGTCTCTTCCAGCTGTGGGTCTAGATATGGTCGAACCAGGTGGCATCAGAGCCCCTGAACGGATTTTGTAAGAATTTCTCTCTCTTTCACTGTCTTTGTTTTGTGGGTTTTTTTAACTAATTTATGTTTAGAATGGGTCTTGGCTGCTTTTCCCTGCTGTGTTTATGCCGCTTTACACCCTCTTGATTCACTTGCAGAGAGATATCGATACATAGGTTTTCAGATTCTTACTAGTCAGATATATTCTTGTGCGGTGACTAGGGGGTGTTGAGTCCAGTTAACTGAGCAGGGAGTAGGCCTTGTCTATTACATATTTGGCTTATGGAGCGGTCTCTGAGCTAAGTTCAAACCCTTGTTTTATGCATCACCCCACCTCACCCTTCCCGTTAAGCAGCCATAGTGTGTCTTCTAAAGGTGTGACTCTGTTCTGTTTTGTAATTCAGTTCAAGTGTAGCGATTTTGACATTCCCTCTATAAGCGATATCTTAGGATAAGTGTCTTTTTCTGTGTGACTTATTTCACTTAGAATCCTCGTCGCTAAATCCACTCATCATGCTGCTAACTAGCCTTCTGACATTGATTTCATGGCTGAGTGATATTCCATTGTGCCAAGTACCACCATTTCTTTATCCATTTTTCTCTTTCCTGGGATATTGAAGGTGTACCAAAGTGGAGGTTCTTGGAAACAGAGCAGCCGTAAAGTTTGGGGTGCCTGTGTCTTGTTGATTTTTAGTTTTCCCAATTTATATGCCCATGAATGGAAGTGCCCTATGCTCTCTAATTTGTGTTTATTACTTGTTTCAGGACACACCGTACAATTCTCCAGAGTGGCTGTTGGCAATTTACATCCCGCCCATCAGCGTAGCAAGGCTCCCATGTCTCCATGGCCTGTCCTGCTTTTCTGGTTTTTACACTTTTTTCAGCATGGCCCTTTTGACCGAGGGCAACCGAGAATTCCTTGTAGCGCTGATTTGCCCTTCCGGCTTGCTTGCTTGGCCAAAAAGGGCGCATGCGTTTTTTCCTGAATATATTCAGGAAAAAACGCATGCGCCCTTTTTGGCCATGGGCATCATTGTCAACGTTTTGCCGCTTTTCATATGCTTTACAGGCGAGTCAAATATACCTCCTGAAATCTGTTTCCTGAAAATCTGCCTTGCTTTCAAATCCTCTTCGTTGCCTTCCCTCCATATATTTGTGGACGAGAGTTCTCATTGATAACTCTGCACGTTTGTGAATTGCAGTGCCCCTGAGCTCCATTTGTCTCCTCGCTTTTTTGGGAGCTGGCCGCAAAAGCGCAGGATTGCTTCAGGCCCTATTTTGGTTCTGGGGGGCAGGCTGATCCTGTGGTTCATTCTTTTTCCTGATAGGAAAATGGAGTGACCTGTGCCTGTCCCAACACCTAGGGCTAGTCTCTCGTTGGTTCCCCGTCTTCCCGTTCATCCTCAGGACAAATTGCAACCTGTACGAAACAGGAGGTTAAAGGTGCTGATTCTACAAGTAGGGAGATGTTTAGTCAAGCGCCTAGAATGGCGAACCCGAGCACAAGGAGAGGAGAAATGAGGTGAGTTTTAGAAGCCTTTCCCGATCTCACGGCATACAATTCTCTGGGTTTCCAATGCATGTTTGAATGTAGGAAGATGCCCTTGTACCTGGAGATTTGAGACCCATGGGGTGGGTACCCCGCAGTATTACTTTAAAGTATCTGCGTTTGCTCACCCAACCTCACCAATCCTCTCAGCCCCAAGAGTGTCCAGCCTTATGTCTCATCCAGCTGTGGGTCTAGATATGGTCAATCCAGGTTGCATCAGAGACCCTGAACGGATTTTGTAAGAATTTCTCTCTCTTTCACTGTCTTTGTTTTGTGGGTTTTTTTAAGTAATTTACGTTTAGAATGGAGCTTGGCTGCTTTTCCCTGCTGTGTTTATGCCGCTTTACACCCTCTTGATTCACTTGCAGAGAGATATCGATACATAGGTTTTCAGATTCTTACTAGTCAGATATATTCTTGTGCGGTGACTAGGGGGTGTTGAGTCCAGTTCACTGAGCAGGGAGTAGGCCTTGTCTATTATATATTTGGCTTATGGAGTGGTCTCTGAGCTAATTTCAAACCCCTGTTTTATGTATCACCCCACCTCACCTTTTCCGTTAAGCAGCCATAGTGTGTCTTCCAAAGGTGTGACTCTGTTCTGTTTTGTAATTCAGTTCAAGTGTAGCGATTTTGACATTCCCTCTATAAGCGATATCTAAGGATAAGTGTCTTTTTCTGTGTGACTTATTTCACTTAGAATCATCGTCGCTAAATCCACTCATCATGGTGCTAACTAGCCTTATGACACTGATTTCATGGCTGAGTGATATTCCATTGTGCCAAGTACCACCATTTCTTTATCCATTTTTCTCTTTCCTGGGATATTGAAGGCGTAGCAAAGTGGAGGTTCTTGGAAACAAAGCAGCCGTAAAGTTCGGGGTGCCTGTGTCTTGTTGAGTTTTAGTTTTCCCAATTTATACGCCCATGAGTGGAAGTGCCCTATGCTCTCTAAGCTGTGTTTATTACTTGTTTCAGGACACACCGTACACTTCTCCAGAGTGCCTGTTGGCAATTTACATCCCGCCCGTCAGCGTAGCAAGGCTCCCATGTCTCCATGGCCTGTCCTGCTTTTCTGGTTTTTACACTTTTTTCAGGATGGCATTTTTGAATGAGGGCAAGCGAGACTTCTTTGTAGCACTGATTTGCCCTTTCGGCTTGCTTGGTTGGCCAAAAAGGGCGTATGCGATTTTTCCTGAATATATTCAGGAAAAAACGCATACGCCCTTTTTGGCCAAGGGCATCATTGTCAACGTTTTGCTGCTTTTCATGTGCTTTAAAGGCGAGTCGAATCTACCTCCTGGAATCTGTTTCCTGCAAATCTGCCTTGCTTTCAAATCCTCTTCGTTGCCTTCCCTCAATATATTTGTGGACGAGAGTTCTCATTTATAACTCTGCACGTTTGTGAATTGCAGTGCCCTTGAGCTCCATTTGTCTACTCGCTTTTTTGGGAGCTGTCCGCAAAAGCGCAGGATTGCTTCAGGCCCTATTTTGGTTCTGGGGGGCAGGCTGAGCCTGTGGTTCATTCTTCTTCCTGATGGGAAAATGGAGTGACCTGTGCCTGTCCCAACACCTAGGGCTAGTCTCTCGTTGGTTCCCCGTCTTCCCGTTCATCCTCAGGACAAATTGCAACCTGTACGAAACAGGAGGTTAAAGGTGCTGATTCTACAAGTAGGGAGATGTTTAGTCAAGCGGCTAGAATGGTGAACCCGAGCACAAGGAGAGGAGAAATGAGGTGCGTTTTAGAAGCCTTTCCCAATCTCATGGCATACAAACCTCTGGGTTTCCCATGCATGTTTTGATGTAGGAAGATGCCCTTGTACCTGGAGATTTGAGACACATGGGGTGGGTACCCCGCGGTATTACTTTAAAGTATCTGCATTTGCTCACCCTACCTCACCAATCCTCTCAGCCCCAAGAGTGTCCAGCCTTATGTCTCTTCCAGCTGTGGGTCTAGATATGGTCGAACCAGGTGGCATCAGAGCCCCTGAACTGATTTTGTAAGAATTTCTCTCTCTTTCACTGTCTTTGTTTTGTGGGTTTTTTTAAGTAATTTATCTTTAGAATGGGGCTTTGCTGCTTTTCCCTGCTGTGTTTATGCCGCTTTACACCCTCTTGATTCACTTGCAGAGAGATATCGATACATAGGTTTTCAGATTCTTACTAGTCAGATATATTCTTGTGCGGTGACTAGGGGGTGTTGAGTCCAGTTCACTGAGCAGGGAGTAGGCGTTGTCTACTACATATTTGGATTATGGAGCGGTCTCTGAGCTAATTTCAAACCCTTGTTTTATGCATCACCCCACTTCACCTTTCCCGTTAAGCAGCCATAGTGTGTCTTCTAAAGGTGTGACTCTGTTCTGTTTTGTAATTCAGTTCAAGTGTAGCGATTTTGACATTCCCTCTATAAGCGATATCTTAGGATAAGTGTCTTTTTCTGTGTGACTTATTTCACTTAGAATCATCGTCGCTAAATCCACTCATCATGCTGCTAACTAGCCTTATGACATTGATTTCATGGCTGAGTGATATTCCATTGTGCCAAGTACCACCATTTCTTTATCCATTTTTCTCTTTCCTGGGATATTGAAGGTGTACCGAAGCGGAGGTTCTTGGAAACAGAGCAGCCGTAAAGTTCGGGGTGCCTGTGTCTTGTTGATTTTTACTTTTCCCAATTTATACGCCCATGAGTGGAAGTGCCCTATGCTCTCTAAGCTGTGTTTATTACTTGTTTCAGGACACACCGTACACTTCTCCAGAGTGCCTGTTGGCAATTTACATCCCGCCCATCAGCGTAGCAAGGCTCCCATGTCTCCATGGCCTGTCCTGCTTTTCTGGTTTTTACACTTTTTTCAGCATGGCCCTTTTGACCGAGGGCAAGCAAGACTTCTTTGTAGCGCTGATTTGCCCTTCCGGCTTGCTTGGTTGGCCAAAAAGGGCGTATGCGTTTTTTCCTGAATATATTCAGGAAAAAACGCATACGCCCTTTTTGGCCAAGGGCATCATTGTCAACGTTTTGCCGCTTTTCATGTGCTTTAAAGGCGAGTCGAATCTACCTCCTGAAATCTGTTTCCTGCAAATCTGCCTTGCTTTCAAATCTTCTTCGTTGCCTTCCCTCAATATATTTGTGGACGAGAGTTCTCATTTATAACTCTGCATGTTTGTGAATTGCAGTGCCCCTGAGCTCCATTTGTCTACTCGCTTTTTTGGGAGCTGGCCGCAAAAGCGCAGGATTGCTTCAGGCCCTATTTTGGTTCTGGGGGGCAGGCTGAGCCTGTGGTTCATTCTTCTTCCTGATGGGAAAATGGAGTGACCTGTGCCTGTCCCAACACCTAGGGCTAGTCTCTCGTTGGTTCCCCGTCTTCCCGTTAATCCTCAGGACAAATTGCAACCTGTACGAAACAGGAGGTTAAAGGTGCTGATTCTACAAGTAGGGAGATGTTTAGTCAAGCGCCTAGAATGGCGAACACGAGCACAAGGAGAGGAGAAATGAGGTGCGTTTTAGAAGCCTTTCCCGATCTCACGGCATACAATTCTCTGGGTTTCCCATGCATGTTTGGATGTAGGAAGATGCCCTTGTACCTGGAGATTTGAGACCCATGGGGTGGGTACCCCGCAGTATTACTTTAAGGTATCTGCGTTTGCTCACCCAACCTCACCAATCCTCTCAGCCCCAAGAGTGTCCAGCCTTATGTCTCATCCAGCTGTGGGTCTAGATATGGTCAATCCAGGTTGCATCAGAGACCCTGAACGGATTTTGTAAGAATTTCTCTCTCTTTCACTGTCTTTGTTTTGTGGGTTTTTTTAAGTTATTTATGTTTAGAAAGGAGCTTGGCTGCTTTTCCCTGCTGTGTTTATGCCGCTTTACACCCTCTTGATTCACTTGCAGAGAGATATCTATACATAGGTTTTCAGATTCTTACTAGTCAGATATATTCTTGTGCGGTGACTAGGGGGTGTTGAGTCCAGTTCACTGAGCAGGGAGTAGGCCTTGTCTATTATATATTTGGCTTATGGAGTGGTCTCTGAGCTAATTTCAAACCCCTGTTTTATGTATCACCCCACCTCACCTTTTCCGTTAAGCAGCCATAGTGTGTCTTCTAAAGGTGTGACTCTGTTCTGTTTTGTAATTCAGTTCAAGTGTAGCGATTTCGACATTCCCTCTATAAGCGATATCTTAGGATAAGTGTCTTTTTCTGTGTGACTTATTTCACTTAGAATCATCGTCGCTAAATCCACTCATCATGGTGGTAACTAGCCTGATGACACTGATTTCATGGCTGAGTGATATTCCATTGTGCCAAATACCACCATTTGTTTATCCATTTTTCTCTTTCCTGGGATATTGAAGGCGTAACAAAGTGGAGGTTCTTGGAAACAGAGCAGCCGTAAAGTTCGGGGTGCCTGTGTCTTGTTGATTTTTAGTTTTCCCAATTTATATGCCCATGAGTGGAAGTGCGCTATGCTCTCTAAGCTGTGTTTATTACTTTTTTCAGGACACACCGTACACTTCTCCAGAGTGCCTGTTGGCAATTTACGTCCCGCCCATCAGCTTAGCAAGGCTTCCATGTCTCCATGGCCTGTCCTGCTTTTCTGGTTTTTAAACTTTTTCAGCATGGCCCTTTTGAACGAGGGCAAGCGAGACTTCTTTGTAGCACTGATTTGCCCTTCCGGCTTGCTTGGTTGGCTAAAAAGGGCGTATGCGTTTTTTCCTGAATATATTCAGGAAAAAACGCATACGCCCTTTTTGGCCAAGGGCATCATTGTCAACGTTTTGCCGTTTTTCATGTGCTTTAAAGGCGAGTCGAATCTACCTCCTGAAATCTGTTTCCTGCAAATCTGCCTTGCTTTCAAATCCTCTTCGTTGCCTTCCCTCAATATATTTGTGGACGAGAGTTATCATTTATAACTCTGCACGTTTGTGAATTGCAGTGCCCCTGAGCTCCATTTGTCTACTCGCTTTTTTGGGTGCTGGCCGCAAAAGCGCAGGATTGCTTCAGGCCCTATTTTGGTTCTGGGGGGCAGGCTGAGCCTGTGGTTCATTCTTCTTCCTGATGGGAAAATGGAGTGACCTGTGCCTGTCCCAACACCTAGGGCTAGTCTCTAGTTGGTTACCCGTCTTCCCGTTCATCCTCAGGACAAATTGCAACCTGTACGAAACAGGAGGTTAAAGGTGCTGATTCTCCAAGTAGGGAGATGGTTAGTCAAGCGGCTGGAATGGCGAACCCGAGCACAAGGAGAGGAGAAATGAGGTGCGTTTTAGAAGCCTTTCCCGATCTCACAGCATACCATCTTCTGGGTTTCCCATGCATGTTTTGATATAGGAAGATGCCCTTGTACCTGGAGATTTGAGACCCATGTGGTGGGTACCCCGCTGTTTTACTTTAAAGTATCTGCGTTTGCTCACCCTACCTCACCAATCCTTTCAGCCCCAAGAGTGTCCAGCCTTATGTCTCTTCCAGCTGTGGGTCTAGATATGGTCGAACCAGGTGGCATCAGAGCCCCTGAACGGATTTTGTAAGAATTTCTCTCTGTTTCACTGTCTTTGTTTTGTGGGTTTTTTTAACTAATTTATGTTTAGAATGGGTCTTGGCTGCTTTTCCCTGCTGTGTTTATGCCGCTTTACACCCTCTTGATTCACTTGCAGAGAGATATCGATACATAGGTTTTCAGATTCTTACTAGTCAGATATATTCTTGTGCGGTGACTAGGGGGTGTTGAGTCCAGTTAACTGAGCAGGGAGTAGGCCTTGTCTATTACATATTTGGCTTATGGAGCGGTCTCTGAGCTAAGTTCAAACCCTTGTTTTATGCATCACCCCACCTCACCCTTCCCGTTAAGCAGCCATAGTGTGTCTTCTAAAGGTGTGACTCTGTTCTGTTTTGTAATTCAGTTCAAGCGTAGCGATTTTGACATTCCCTCTATAAGCGATATCTTAGGATAAGTGTCTTTTTCTGTGTGACTTATTTCACTTAGAATCCTCGTCGCTAAATCCACTCATCATGCTGCTAACTAGCCTTCTGACATTGATTTCATGGCTGAGTGATATTCCATTGTGCCAAGTACCACCATTTCTTTATCCATTTTTCTCTTTCCTGGGATATTGAAGGTGTACCAAAGTGGAGGTTCTTGGAAACAGAGCAGCCGTAAAGTTTGGGGTGCCTGTGTCTTGTTGATTTTTAGTTTTCCCAATTTATATGCCCATGAATGGAAGTGCCCTATGCTCTCTAATTTGTGTTTATTACTTGTTTCAGGACACACCGTACAATTCTCCAGAGTGGCTGTTGACAATTTACATCCCGCCCATCAGCGTAGCAAGGCTCCCATGTCTCCATGGCCTGTCCTGCTTTTCTGGTTTTTACACTTTTTTCAGCATGGCCCTTTTGACCGAGGGCAACCGAGAATTCCTTGTAGCGCTGATTTGCCCTTCCGGCTTGCTTGCTTGGCCAAAAAGGGCGCATGCGTTTTTTCCTGAATATATTCAGGAAAAACCGCATGCGCCCTTTTTGGCCATGGGCATCATTGTCAACGTTTTGCCGCTTTTCATATGCTTTACAGGCGAGTCAAATCTACCTCCTGAAATCTGTTTCCTGAAAATCTGCCTTGCTTTCAAATCCTCTTCGTTGCCTTCCCTCCATATATTTGTGGACGAGAGTTCTCATTGATAACTCTGCACGTTTGTGAATTGCAGTGCCCCTGAGCTCCATTTGTCTCCTCGCTTTTTTGGGAGCTGGCCGCAAAAGCGCAGGATTGCTTCAGGCCCTATTTTGGTTCTGGGGGGCAGGCTGATCCTGTGGTTCATTCTTTTTCCTGATAGGAAAATGGAGTGACCTGTGCCTGTCCCAACACCTAGGGCTAGTCTCTCGTTGGTTCCCCGTCTTCCCGTTCATCCTCAGGACAAATTGCAACCTGTACGAAACAGGAGGTTAAAGGTGCTGATTCTACAAGTAGGGAGATGTTTAGTCAAGCGCCTACAATGGCGAACCCGAGCACAAGGAGAGGAGAAATGAGGTGCGTTTTAGAATCCTTTCCCGATCTCATGGCATACAATTCTCTGGGTTTCCCATGCATGTTTGAATGTAGGAAGATGCCCTTGTACCTGGAGATTTGAGACCCATGGGGTGGGTACCCCGCAGTATTACTTTAAAGTATCTGCGTTTGCTCACCCAACCTCACCAATCCTCTCAGCCCCAAGAGTGTCCAGCCTTATGTCTCATCCAGCTGTGGGTCTAGATATGGTCAATCCAGGTTGCATCAGAGACCCTGAACGGATTTTGTAAGAATTTCTCTCTCTTTCACTGTCTTTGTTTTGTGGGTTTTTTTAAGTTATTTATGTTTAGAATGGAGCTTGGCTGCTTTTCCCTGCTGTGTTTATGCCGCTTTACACCCTCTTGATTCACTTGCAGAGAGATATCGATACATAGGTTTTCAGATTCTTACTAGTCAGATATATTCTTGTGCGGTGACTAGGGGGTGTTGAGTCCAGATCACTGAGCAGGGAGTAGGCCTTGTCTATTACATATTTGGCTTATGGAACGGTCTCTGAACTAATTTCAGACCCTTGTTTTATGCATCACCCCACCTCACCTTTCCCATTATGAAGCCATAGTGTGTCTTCTAAAGGTGTGACTCTGTTCTGTTTTGTAATTCAGTTCAAGTGTAGCGATTTTGACATTCCCTCTATAAGTGATATCTTAGGATAAGTGTCTTTTCTGTGTGACTTATTTCACTTAGAATCATCGTACGTAAATTCACTCATCATGCTGCTAACTAGCCTTATGACATTGATTTCATGGCTGACTGATATTCCATTGTGCCAAGTACCACCATTTGTTTATCCATTTTTCTCTTTCCTGGGATATTGAAGGTGTACCGAAGTGGAGGTTCTTGGAAACAGAGCAGCCGTAAAGTTTGGGGTGCCTGTGTGTTGTTGGTTTTTAGTTTTCCCAATTTATACGCCCATGAGTGGAAGTGCCCTATGCTCTCTAAGCTGTGTTTATTACTTGTTTCAGGACACACCGTACACTTCTCCAGAGTGCCTGTTGGCAATTTACATCCCACCCATCAGTGTAGCAAGGCTCCCATGTCTCCATGGCCTGTCCTGTTTTTCTGGTTTTTACAGTTTGTTCAGCATGGCCCTTTTTACCGAGGGCATGCGAGACTTCTTTGTAACGCTGATTTGCCCTTCCGGCTTGCTTGGTTGGCCAAAAAGGGCGTATGCGTTTTTTCCTGAATATATTCAGGAAAGAACGCATACGCCCTTTTTGGCCAAGGGCATCATTGTCACCCTTTTGCGGCTTTTCATGTGCTTTAAAGGCGAGTCGAATCTACCTCCTGAAATCTGTTTCCTGCAAATCTGCCTTGCTTTCAAATCCTCTTCGTTGCCTTCCCTCAATATATTTGTGGACGAGAGTTCTCATTTATAACTCTGCACTTTTGTGAATTGCAGTGCCCCTGAGCTCCATTTGTCTACTCGCTTTTTTGGGAGCTGGCCGCAAAAACGCAGGATTGCTTCAGGCCCTATTTTGGTTCTGGGGGGCAGGCTGCGCCTGTGGTTCATTCTTCTTCCTGATGGGAAAATGGAGTGACCTGTGCCTGTCCCAACACCTAGGGCTAGTCTCTCGTTGGTTCCCCGTCTTCCCGTGCATCCTCAGGACAAATTGCAACCTGGACGAAACAGGAGGTTAAAGGTGCTGATTCTCCAAGTAGGGAGATGGTTAGTCAAGCGGCTGGAATGGCGAACCCGAGCACAAGGAGAGAAGTAATGAGGTGCGTTTTAGAAACCTTTCCCGATCCCACGGCATACCATCTTCTGGGTTTCCCATGCATGTTTTGATGTAGGAAGATGCCCTTGTACCTGGAGATTTGATACCCATGGGGTGGGTACCCTGCGGTATTACTTTAAATTATCTTTGTTTGCTCACCCAACCTCACCAATCCTCTCAGCCCCAAGAGTGTCCAGCCTTATGTCTCATCCAGCTGTGGGTCTAGATATGGTCAATCCAGGTGGCATAAGAGCCCCTGAACTGATTTTGTAAGAATTTCTCTCTCTTTCTCTGTCTTTGTTTTGTGGGTTTTTTAAAGTAATTTATGTTTAGAATGGGGCTTGGCTGCTTTTCCCTGCTGTGTTTATGCCGCTTTACACCCTCTTGATTCACTTGCAGAGAGATATCGATACATAGGTTTTCAGATTCTTACTAGTCAGATATATTCTTGGGCGGTGAATAGGGGGTGTTGAGTCCAGTTCACTGAGCAGGGAGTAGGTCTTGTCTATTACATATTTGGCTTGTGGAACGGTATGTGAGCTAATTTCAAACCCTTGTTTTATGCATCACCCCACCTCACCTTTCCCGTTAAGCAGCCATAGTGTGTCTTCTAAAGGTGTGACTCTGTTCTGTTTTGTAATTCAGTTCAAGTGTAGCGATTTTGACATTCCCTCTATAAGCGATATCTTAGGATAAGTGTCTTTTTCTGTGTGACTTATTTCACGTAGAATCATCGTCGCTAAATCCACTCATCATGCTGCTAACTAGCCTTATGACACTGATTTCAGGGCTGAGTGATATTCCATTGTACATAAGTACCACAACTTGATTATCCATTTTTCTCTTTCTGAGGATATTTATGGTGTCCCTGAGTCGTGGTTATTTTAAAGAGAGCAGCCCTAAACTTTGGGGTCCCTGTCTTGTCGATTTTTTTTTCCCGAATATATACCTCCATGAGTGGAAGTACCGTATGCTCTGTAGCTCTGTTTTATAGATGTTTTAGGAAACACCGTACACTTGTCCGGTGTGGCTGTTACCAATATACATCCCGTACATCAGCGTAAAATGGCTCCCTTTTCTCCTTGGCCTCTCCTACATTTTTGGTTTTCATAGTTTTCCAGGATGGCCCTTTTGACGGATGGGAAGTGAGACTTCTTTGTAGTGCTGACTTGCATTGCCCGCTTCTTTGGTTGGCCAAAAAGGGCGTATGCGTTTTTTCCTGAATATATTCAGGAAAAAACGCATACGCCCTTTTTGGCCAAGTGCACCATTGTCGACGTTTTGCCACTTTCCATGTGATTTAAAGGCGAAGCCAATCTACCTCTTGAAAACTGTTTCCTGAAATTCTGCCTTGCTTTCAAATCCTTTGTTGCCTTCCTTCAATATATTTTTGGACGATAGTTATCATTTATAACTCTGCAGGTTTGTGAATTGCAGTGCCCCTGAGCTCCATTTGTCAACTCGCTTTTTTGGGAGCTGGCCGCAAAATCGCAAGATTGCTTCAGGCCCTATTCTGGTTCCGTGGGACAGGCTGAGCCTGTGGTTAATTCTTCTTCCTGATGGGAAATTAGAGTGACCTTTGCCTGTCCCTAACACCTAGAGGTACTCTCTCATTGGTTCCCCCTCTTCCCGTTCTTCCTGAGGACAAATGGCAAAGTGTACGAAACAGGAGGTTAAAGGTGCTGAGTCTCCAATGGGGAGATTGGTAGTAAAGCAGCTGGAATGGCGAACCCGAGCACAATGAGAGGAGAAATGAGGTGCGTTTTAGTAACCTTTCCCGTTCACTCGGGTACCATCCTCAGGGTTTCCCATGCATGTTTTCGCTGTAGGAAGATGCCCTTGACCCTGGAGATTTGGGACCCATAGAATGGGTACCACACAGTATTACTTTTAAGGTTCTACATTTGCTCACCCAACCTCACCAATCCTCTCAGCCCCAGGAGTGTCCAGCCTTTTGTCTCATCCAGCTGTGGGTCTAAATGTGGTCAATGTAGGTTGCATCATGTCCCCTGAACGAATTTTGTAACATTTTCTTTCTGTGTCTTTTTTTTTTTTTAATTTATTTTTATCATTTGGTAAAGGTGATTTTCAATGCTGTCTTTCTTGCTGCTGCACATCCACTTGTTTCACTTACAGAGAGACATCCATAAATTCTTTTAAGATTCTTACCCGTCGTATATATTCTTTTCTGGTGACTAGAGTGTGCTGAGTCCACTTCTTGAGCTATAGAGTAGATTTTGTCGATTACCTATTTCATCTTTGGAATGGTATCTGTGTTAATTTCAACCCTCTGGTTTATGTCTCACCCCACCCCACCTTTCCACTTTATCAGCCATAAGTGTTCTTTGTAAATATGTGACCCTGTTTCTGTTTTGTAATTTAGTTCATGTGTATCTATTTTATATTCCACCTATAAATAGTATCTTGTGCTAAGTGTCATTTTGTGTCTGACTTTTGTCACTTAGAATGATCTTATCTAAATCCACTCGAGTTGCTGCAACTGGCCTTATTTCATTGATTTCCTAGCTGAGTACTATTCCATTGTACATAAGTACCATATCGTCTTTATCCATTTTTTCCTTCCAAGGACATTTATATTGTTTCCTAGTCGAGGATCCTGCAAAAGTGCTGCATTAATAGTTGAAGTTCCTGTGTCCTGTTGATTTATGGTTATCCCAAAATATATCCCCAGGAGTGGTAGTGCCGTATGCTCTGTAACTCTATTGTTTTTTAATTAATTAAGTAATTAATTTTGCCTGTGTTGGGTCTTCCTTATTTCGTGTGGGGTTTCTCTAGTTGCAGGAAGTTGGGGCTACTTTTCGTTGAAGTGTGTGGGCTTCTCATTGCCGTGACTTCTCTTCTTGTGGTGCACTGGCTTTAGGCGTCAGGATTCAGTAGTTGTGGCTCACGGGCTCTAGAGCACAGGCTCAGTAGTTGTGGTGCATTGGTTTAGTTGCTCCGTGGCATGTGTTATCTTTCTGGACTTGGGCTCGATCCCGTGTCCTCTGCCTTGGCAGTTGGAGTCTTAATGTCTGAACCACCAGGAAGTCCCTGTAGCTCTATTTTTTAGAATCTTTAGGAAACATCATACCTTTCTCCAGCGTGGCTGTTAGCAATTGACATTCCCACCAACAGCGTAGCAGGGTTCCATTTTCTCCACATCCTCTCCTCCATTTGTTGTTTTTACACTTTGTGAGGTTGGCCATTCTGACTGGGGCAAAGTGCTACATCTTTGTCGTGTTGATTTGTGTTTCCCGCATGTTTGCTTGGCCACAAAGGTCGTATGGGTTTCAACCTGTACACCCTTTTTGGCCAACTGAATCATAAGCAATATTGAGCAGCTTTCATGTGCTTTAACGGCAAGTCCAATCTACCTCTTGCAATCCGGTTCCTGCAATTCTGCCTTGTTTTCAAGTTCTTTTCAGTTACTTACCCCAAGACATTTTTCTACAATAGTTGTCACTTACAACTTTGCAGGCGTTGTGGATTGCAGTGCCCCTGAGCAAGTGTCTTCAACTTGTTTCTGAAACCGTCCACAAAGTGGCAGGATTGCTTCAAGCCCCATTCTGGTTACAGGGGCAGCCTGAGCCTTTAGGAAATTCCTCTTCCTGATTGGAAATTAGAGTGTCATGTGCTGTCCAAATACATAGAGCTTATTTCTCATTCCTTCCCCCCTTTTCCCTTTCATCCTCCCGACGAATTCCAAGCCTTGCATGACCAGCTGTTGGGTGTGCTGACTTCCCCAGGTGGGGAGACTCTAAGGAAAGAGGCTGGAGCAGGGAACCCTCCCCCAGGACATGTGGAGATAAGGTGACTTTTCCAAACTCTTCCCGCCCATATGGCCCCCCATCCTTTGGGGTTCTGTCCGGACACCCCATGGTTTTCAGCGGTGTGGGGCTCTGGCGCCGCCCTGCAGGGAGCAGCCCTGCTACCCGTGCCTGCAGCGCAGCCTGCTGGTCTCTCCATCCTGCCATTGGGCACAGTCTTCCACCTTCCCTGCTGCCTCGAATGATCTGTCTCCACACTGTCCAGCGATCAGCCCCTCCTCCCCACCGCCATCACCCCCCGCTCCACACCCCTCCTCCAGCCTCAGGGATGACCCAGGACTGGGCTGCCCGCCTGCCCACCCTTGGTCTGTGTCCTCAATCCACCTGTGCAGACAGGTGAGGGTTCCCTCCAGAGGCTCCCAAACACTTCAGCCCTACATCCTCCCCGGGGTCGGCCCACATTCTGTCGTGATGTTCCACCCTCACCAAGCCCCTGACTACATGGCAAGGGCAGGCATCGGGCTTGCTGCGTGCACTGCTGTGCGTCCTGCTGTATACACAGGCATGACCCTGCCCCAGGGTGCAGGAAAGGCAGCTCTACCTCGGGATGTGGGGAGATGGACTGACCACAGGGCGAACGTCAGCTCTCAGCTCACCAGGCAAGGGCAGCCGGGTTCTCACTCCTTGGACCCTTTCTCACCCAGCCTGACCATGACCCGGCTTTGTTCCCACACACGTTGTCCCTCCATTGGCCTCGTTCTTGGAAGCAGAGCAGGACAGTGTGGTCAGCGGTCACAGGCTGAGACACACAGACACTGGCTGACCCGCGTGCACCCATGCTGACCACACGGAACGGGCACTGCACCAGGGCCTGTGTGGTGTGGGTTCACCAGCCCACAGAGAGGCCGGGCCTCTGCTCCTGGCTCTAGGAGGTCACCTTGAGTCTTTTGGGAGTGTCCATGCTCCATGGGCCTCGCTCCAGGCTGGTCTGTGCTGACGGCGTGATACACGGTGGGGCTTCCTGAGTTGCCCCCAGAGGCTGGAGGCCAAGGTCAGGCACATGGTGGTCCCCACATTGACGTGACAGACCCCAATAAACCCTGCACTTCAGGACTCAGGTGGGCTTCCCTGGGCTGCCACAGCCGAGGAAGGTGGACCTTGCTCATCCCCCCATCCTTGCTGATTTTAACTTGCATCCTTCAGCATAATGAACCCTGAGTATAACATCTTCAGGGAATTCTGGGAGCCTCCAAGAAAAAAGAAGCCGGGGAGGGGGTCTCTGGGTCCCCGACTCTGCAGGTGGGGTCAGAAGTCGGTGGGGAGGATCTTGGGGCCCTGGAATCTGAAGGGCCCCTCTACCAGGGGAGGGTAGGAGACCCTGGATGGAAGTTAAACTGAGTCCAAGGCCCTCCTGGGTAGGAGGCATCCTAGCCCCGGGGATCCTGAAGAGGCTGGCTCCCTCCTCCCCTCCGCCTCCAGGCCTGGTCCTTGCTCTTGAGAAATTCCCTAGGGTGGAGTCCTGGTGCTGGAGGTGCCCCGATGCTGTGGCCTCCTGAGCCTCCAGTGAGGATAATGGGATTGGGGGAAGACTTGTTCACAGAAAGGGAGCTTCTGCCAGAACAAAGCCTGGGTCTCCTGTCCCCGACCCCAGGTGCACTGGGGAAGGAATGTGAGAGTGAGACTCCCTCCCCTCCCGAGACACACAGGACACATGGGCCCTGGTCACTGGACTCCCACACAATATTAAAATCTCCCACGTAGGCCTGATGGATGAGAGACACTATTTAAAGTCTATTAATGGGGTCAGGGGGGCCCAGGGAGTGAGGCTGATGTGGGGAGAGTTGGAAAATCACCCAAGGACATGCTCTTCCTGCAGCGACCCCCCAGGTGAGCCCAGGTGGAGGTGGACCCATCAAGTCAGAGCCCACATCCTGGGTCTTTGGGGGACAAATAGCCAAGCACCCCCAGTTCTTGCCTTCACCTGTTGCAGTTAGGGCCTGCCCTGTCTTCTTCATGGTCGAATTCTCACCCCTCCCAGAAGCCCTCTTGGGGGTTAATGCGATGGGGGTGTCCATGGCAGGACTGGAGGGTCTGTGGTGGGCTGGAGGCCACGTGGCAGGCAGGAGGGCTCCCACCCATCCTGCCGGTCCCCACCTCCTGGTCATAGGCCCGCACAGAGTCCACCAGGCTGTGGATGTGCTAGAAGGTGCAGAGGTCCAGGGACCGGTCCAGCCCATGCAGGTGTCTGATCACTGAGCGGTCAGTGTGGAGTGTTCACAGGGAGCCCTGGCCGTGCTCGCACTCTCCCGTGAAGGACACATCAGCGTGGTCCCTGGAATGACCGGGAGGTCAGCCAGAAGCGCTCCCCACCCAACCTCACTGTTACCACCAGAAACAAGAGGCAACTCCGTGCAGAAAGACAGAACATCACCAGCCTGATGCTGTCCTGAGGAAGATCGGCTGGCATCTGGGAACTGGGTGCTATAGTGGGTTGAATGGGGGTCCCCCAGAAGTTATGTCCACGTCATGCCCCCCAGAATCTGAGAATGGAACCTTATTTGGAAGTAGGGTCTTTTCAGGTATAATTAGTTACGGATCTGAAGATGAGGTCATCCTGGATCAGGGTGGCCCTAAATCAGTGCCAGTGTCCTTCTAAGAGACAAGCGGAGAGACACAGACACACAGGAGACACCATGTGAAGACGGAGGTAGAGACGGGAGGAATGCGGCCACAAGCCCAGGGATGCCTGGAGCCTCCAGAAGCTGGAAGAGGCAGGCAGGACCCTCCCCTGGAGCCTCTGGAGGGAGAGCGGCCCTGGGACACCTTGACCTCAGACGTCTGGTCTCCAGGACTGAGAGAGGACAGGTTTCTGTTGCTCTGAGCCTCCGTTTGTGGTCGTTTATTACAGCTGCCCCAGGAAGCTAATGCAGCTGGTGAGCAGCTCCCTTCCCTGATCTAAACCCTCCCTCCTCCCTTTAGGGGCAGCTCCCTGCGCCTGTGCTGTTTGCACAAACCATGTGGTTCATGCTGAGCCCCGGCTCCCCTTCTGGGCACTGGCATTTTGGAGGGTGAGGGCAGACAACACCACGTGACCAGCCCCCAGCCGGGTGCCAAGTCTCTAATGAGCCTCCCTGGGGGGACGGGGGTGGGGGTAACTGTCATGGTTCTGCCCTTCGTCGCTGGGGGAAGAGACATCCTAGAGACCCTCGAGGGAAGGAGTGGGCATGAAGGGTCATGAGGTGACCGGAGCAGGGGCCCTCCCTCCCGTGCATCCCTACTGCGTGCTGTGCCCCATCTCAGCTGTGAGCACACAAGCCACAAGCATGTGCTGGGTCCTGTGAGCCTCCCAACCAGTCCCTGAAGGTGAGGGCGGCCCTGCAAACCCCAGCTCTTTCCTCCACGTCTAGTAGGTGGAAGACCCACTTCTCCTTGCCATTCCAGAAGCGGTTCTGGGGCTGTCCTGGGAGGGCTTCTGGGGTTATGCGGGCTGAGCCCCTATTGCTAAGTCCCCACTTCCCCACAAGAACGTCCAGAGCGACCTGTTTGCCCTGTTGCCTGAATGCCCCCCCACCAGTTTTCTCAGGAAAGAATCAGGGGGTTCCGTAGCAGCGTCTGCAGGCAGCTCTGCATCTGGGCCTACGTTCACATCTTCTGTGTAAACACCGAGAACCTTCCCTGACACGTGCCCCAGCTGACCACCTCCGCATGCCGACCACAGGCCCCAGTGCGGGCGTCAGACTGACCGCCCGTCTCAGCCTCCTCCTCTTGTTGTCAGAGCTGCTCCAGGTCCTGCTCAGAACCCGTGGACCCACCTTTCACAGGGCTGTCCTCCACCCCCCAACTTCGGCAGGAGTTCACCTAAGTATTTAAGTTAAGGGGTCCAGAGATAAGAAAGGAAGCTACAAACAAACAGATGAAACCAGCTGGGACCAAGATGGCAACGAATGTGACCTCCAACAGACCCTGAGTCTCATCACATGTTGAATTTACTATATCAGCATATTAAGTGACACACCTATCAGTGGCCATGACTGGACTTGAAGGACCAAAGACGGGTGAAAGGAGGTGGTACCCCACTCGCTTGGGAAAATCCCTGCCCCTTCCCCGGAAGGCCTCTTCATCCCCATCATTAGCCTCATTCCTCCTCCCTTTGTCTTTACCCTTTAAAATTAAACCACTCTCTCCAGGAGGGCGAGAAGTTGGTCTGTGAACTTCGTTCCCATTTCTCCATTCTTTGGCCACTGAACAGAGCCTGTGCTGTGGTGGTCTCAGCTTTGGTTTTGTTATTTGCCTACTTGAACCCACATGGAAAAAGGAAACCTTCCCTGCTGAGGCAGAGCGCTTCGCCAGGCGAGGGCCCGAGCAGGGTCCATGTGACTTCACTTGGTAACAGTCTGTAAGGGGACGGTGGTCTCTGCCTGTGGGGTGGGGGCATGGCACACGTACAGCCACAGCACCGGCTCCGTGGACGGCACGGCCCCTCGTGGGCCTGGACCGTGTGCTCTCGTCCCCCCACGCCTGACACCCCCTGACATTCATGACGCGGTGACACTGGCTGCTGGGCATCCAGTCAGGAGGGACCAGGGGCAGCATCTGGTACCAGATCAGACGCGCCTTTTCACAGGCAGGGGACATAGGAGATATTAGGACTTTGTGTCTGGAAAACAAACCAAGCAGCTAGAAGGTGATCTGAGCTGTGGACGTGAAACCCACGTGCGAGGTGAGAGCTCCCACTGGACACTGGCTCGGGAGCTTCCACACAGGGGATGACCACACCAGTGCTTCCTGCCCGACCCCTCCATGCCTCCCTGGTGGGCACAGCTGGACCTGCGCTCCTCAGGATCCCCAACCCCGAGCCTGAAGGTCCGATGCTGGCAGGGCCTGGGGACGCGTGTGGTCACCCCACCAACGCTGCTTGGCTCCTCCTCCCCAGTGACCAGGGGAAGGCAGCCCCGTGGAGTATGAGGCCCTGCACAGGCAAAGCTCGCACACCCCCTCCTCAGGACTCCCGGCCCCGCCCTGCTTCCTCAGGCCCACCGTCTGCCCCTCCCAGTGCCCACATCCCACCGCCCCACATTCCTGGTGTGGACGTCCACATACACAAGCTGCTCCGTGTCCTCTTCCCACATGGGACACCCCCATCCCTGCTTCTTCCTAATGACGGCCTGGACCTCACCTGTTCTGGGCAGGAAGAGGGCTGAGGAGGAGGCCGGCCTGTCCTGTCTGCCTCCCAGGGGCCCAGACACAGGGTTCGGGGGCTGCTGGGCCTTGAGGTCTGGATGCTTCCAGGTGTGGGATGAACCTGCCACTGTCCACTGGAGCTGCCCCTTCCGAGATTCAGGAAACTGGGGGACCCACCAAACGGAGCCCATCCCCAGGCTCTGCTGCAAGTCTGCTCGGATTTGCTCTCCTGATCTTGAAGACAGACCTGCGGGAAACAGGGCCTGCGATTCCCATACTGACGGTGTTCTGTGGATTGTCCATTTTCCATTTCCCTTTCTACCCTGTTCTGAGGAAATTACTAGTCAATCCATGCTACCATCACCCGATAGTGACTGGGAAGCTGAGGCTCTGAGAAGCCAAGTAATCCAGCCAGAAGCACAGGTGTGGGACCACGGAGTGGGGTCTGCACCCGCCACCTGCCCAGGGGGACTGCCCACTCCCCGTAGCTTCCACACCTGTTCCCTTCACCCACACCCCCAGGACCAGCTCACAGAGCCTCCTCTTGGGGGGATTCACTTACCTTCTTCTAACAGGATCCGTCTCACTATCGTGTTCTGGGATCATCCGGAAGGCTTGTCACTCTGACGCAGGTTCAGCCTCACATCACCAGGGCAGCTTTCTTGGATCACACTCACCACCTGCACGTCCACTCCCAGCTCAGACCCAGAAGAACCCCCTTGGCCCCGAGCCCCATGGCTCTGCCTGGGCTCCCACGTCCTCCTGCCTGGTCCGTCCCTCTCATGTCCCCTGCAGTGTCACCAGGAGCTCCCACCTGCCCCAAGCAGGCTGTCTGCTCTGTCCTGGGGAGACCTCCCTGGTGTCAGGAGGAAGACACAAGAGGTACCCGTGGGGCCTCCCTCACGCAGCACAGTGGCCAGCACCCACCTACTGACCTCATCACTCTGGATGGACAGGGGTTCATAGGGCCCGCAGCATCTCCTGGTTCTCATTTCATCCCAGCACCGCCCACAGGGAAGTTGCTAAGCAACTCTGTGCCGGCTGCACAGAGAGGACGCTCATACACACGCCCCCCTTCCAGCACCCGGGGCTCTCGTGGTCAGGCCCCTCCCAGGATATGGAGCTCACCTGAGCAGGTACCCAGCAGCCCATGGGGCTCTCATGGTCAGGCCCCTCCCAGGATATGGAGCTCACCTGAGCAGGTACCCAGCAGCCCACAGGGTTCTCGTGGGCAGGCCCCTCCCTGGATATGGAGCTCCCCTGGGCAGGTACCCCGGCAGGGCTGGGCACACAGGAACCGTGCACATAGCCCTCATTGCAGAGCACCCCCAGCTCACCTGTTGCTCAGAGCTGACACAGAGCACCTCAGAGCAGGGCTTGAACTAACAAACAGCAGCTCCGACAGGTCTGTGACCCTGGGCTTCACTCTGTGTGGCCTCTCTCCGCCTGGTCTTCCAGGGGTTTCCACTGCAGCCGGGGCACCAGGCTTCTGTCTCCACCCACCACCCCTCCTCTCCCTGACTCCTGGGTTCCTCTCATTAGGAGAGGGTCTTCTTGAAGTTGTCTCCCACTCATGGACCAGATAAAATGATTAGAAAACAAGCCAGGGCTGCCGCCTCTTGTCTATCCTGACTCTCAGGACCCTACACCTGTTCCTTGGACCTGGCCGGTGCAGCAAGGCCCATTTTCTGCAACTCTGAGCCCCTGAGGGGCGAGGATTGGCTGACCTGGGCAGCCTGACTCGGCCGGCCAGCCCTCCACAGGTGTGCCTGGGTTGAGGTCAATATAAATACCCCTCCAGGCAGCAAAAGCCCCTGCAGCTGTGCCTGACGCCATATTCTCTGCCCCGTCAGCAGTCTCGGGGCTGGGCTGGTGGGAGGGAGTAGGGCCCACGGCTCTATGGGTGGCCCGGTGTGAGTGGGGCTCTGCTGGACTTTCTGCAGGAGTTGCCGGGCTGCCACCTGCTAAAGAAGAGGATGTGTCACCCATACCTGCTGCTGGAATTTCTACCCGGGCAGAGGTGAGGAAGGAAAAAAGCAGTGGGGGCTGGGACAGGAGGGGTACCTCAGGCAGGGAAATGGAAAGCTTCCAGAAGAGTGCCCGGGGCCAGGACCATCCTGGCTGGCCTGCAGGCACCAAGTCGGCCTGCGTGTTGTCGCTGGTGTGACTCCAAGCCCCTTCCTCTAGGCTTTGAAGTCCTTGCATACATTCAGGTGTTTTACCTGGGAAGGGTGGGAAAAGTTCTGCAGCAGTTGGCCTGGGGCTCAGCTCACGTTTACTCAGAGACGCCTCCTCACGGTCCCCCAGCTTTGCAATGAGGACGCTCCTTGTGTGGGGGCTGCTGGCTGCATGGGAGACGATTCCCCACCTGTGACCAACTTCAGAATTGTTTACCACTGGAGCAAGTGTCCTGATAGGGTTTTCATCTGTGTAACTAGTGGGTTCTTAATTAGCAACGTGAACGGTGATAACAGAGGTCCTGAATCAGGATGGAAATACTTATTTTATGCATGTACAGGCGTAAAAACCTGGGGAGACCGTGTGCAGCCGGCACCCTTAGGGTTGGGCTTCTGACTGACTCCTCAACGTTCTGGTGTCCAGCCATTGCTTTAGGATTTCTGGGGCTCAATGCTGACTCTAAGGGCTCTACAATCCAGCCTCTGTTGGCCTTTAATGAGACCCACACTTCCAGGATCCTACAGAGCAGGGTCTGTGTGACCGTTCTGTGGCTTCTGTAACAAATGACCACAAGATGGGTGGTTTAAAACAACAGGAATTCATCCTCCCCCAGTCCTGGAGACCAGACATCTGAGATCAAGGTGTTGGAGGACGGAAGTCTCTCCAAAGGCTCCAGGATAGGGTTCTTCCTGCCTTTTCCAGCTTCTGGGGGCTCCAGGCGTCCCCAGGCCTGTGGCTGCATCCCTCCCGTCTCTGCCTCTGTCTTCACGTGGCTTCTCTAAGTCTGTGTTTCTCTTCTTTTGTTTCTCATAAGGACTCTCTCAGTTGGATTGAGGGCCACCCTAACCCAAGATGACCTCACCCTGAGATCCTTAACTACATATACAAAGACCCTTTTCCCAGATATGGTCCTGTTCACGTGTTCTGGGGGGGCACATCTTTTGGGGTCAGCATTCAACCCATTACCTGTGTATAAAATAACCCTCATTTTAGGAGATTGCCAAGGTCCCGTATAGACTGGCACAGACAGCAGCCATGTGGGTGGGGGTCTGGGGAGAATGAGGACCCTGGAATCACCTGGAAGGGATGAAGTCCTGGCAGCATTAGGTGAGCTCTTCCACCACGGGCCCCGTGGAAACAGCCACTCCACTCTGTCCGTGGAAAGGGACCCAGTGCCGAGTCCAGAAGTGGTTACCTTGCAAAGCTGGCTCTTCTGGGATTTCATCATCAATAGCATCATGTAACCAGGAACTACGGGCTTGGAGGAGTCACTCTCTGGCACATGATGACAGCACTGTCACTTTAGGCTCATCAAGCCTAGAATAGGGATGTTTGAAGGAGAAGAGTTTGGGAGATTGTGAAGCTTGGTTGTCAAGGAAACTGAGCAGGTTTGTCAAGGTTGTCAAGGAAACTTCTCCCTTAAACTGACGGCAGGGCTGGGAGAGCTGAACTCCAGGGATCTTTTAAAGGGGCTGCTCTGAAGCACCATCACCTGAGAGGTGGTCTCACCATGAGCTGGGGTTTGAGAAAAGTGTGATGAGATTAAGCCTGACTTTCTGTGACAGCTGGGGAGGGGTTTGTAAAGCACCTTGGCTTTTAAGGCAGAAGTTTGTTGCTGGAACAAAGTGTCTCCCAAAACTGGGCTGAAGCTCAAGCTGTCTCTGTCCCCTTCTTGTGAGAGTCCAGGGCAGGTGGGTGTCAGGTCCCAGGCTCTGTCCCCCTTGTTTCTCCTCCCTGCTTCCAGGTGAGGGCTCCAACCAGCAGGGTGGGGTGACCAGGTGGGCATCATGCCCTCCGTCCAAGGATGCAGGCTGGCCAAGGCCCTCACCACCTCCACCCCTTCCCCTTGGTAACACGAGACACTACGCCCTAGCTGTAAGGGGTGGGAAAGCTGGGAGGTGCAGGGTAGCTGTGAACAGGAAAAAGGGAAATGGGTTCTGATGGGCAGCTGCGCGGCCCTGCTGTGAGGGTCGCCCAGACGCTAGCGCACAGACTCTGGATCCTGTGAAGCTTCGATGCTTTGTGGTTCTGGAAATCCTATAGGAGACGGTCCACAGCAGGTGAAGCTAATGCTCTCAGTGGAGGTGGTGAAGCTAAAGATCTGCAGTTCAGACCGAAGGTGCCGATGTACATACAGGACAAAACCATCTCGTGTGAATGGACTTCAGGCACGTTTAACATGAATGCAGTCATGTTAATGCCTAGCATCTTCTATCTTGTGTCTCTCCTCAGGGTCCCCCTCCTCAGATCCTGAGGATCCTGTAACTCACGTACAGGGGGATGGAGAGTGGGCTCTGTCCAGTCTGAGCCCTGAGTTACCCTGCATGTGAGTCTGCTCAGGACCTCCATAACAAATACCACAGACTGGGCAGCTTGAATAACAGGCCTATCTCCCAGTCCTGGATGCTGTCTGAGATCAAGGTGTGTGCAGACTGGCTTCTCCTGAGGCCTCTCTACTTGGTGCTTAGACAACCATCTTCTCCCCAGGTCGTCATGATCTCCCCCTGTGCCTCTCTGTGTCCTAATCTCTCCTTGTAGGACACCAATCCTATTGGATTAGGATCCACCCTAGTGACCTCATTTTTACCTTGATCACCTCTTTAAAAATCCCATCTCCAAATACAGCCACATCCTGAGGTCCTGGGTGTTAGGGATTCAGCATGTGAATTTGTGGGGACATGGCTGAGCCTATCCCATCCTCCTTAGGAGCCAAGTGTGCCTCGGTCCTTCCTTCCCTCAAGTCACACGAGGTGATGTAGTGGCTCAGGGAGAGGCCACTCGTGCAGAGTCTGTGTCCCAGCTGGGGAGCCCTTCTCTGCTCTCTCTGATCAGGCAGTGGCCGTGCCAGTCCCCTCCTGAGGTGAGCAGTTCTGGGGTTTCCTGCCATGTCGCCTGGCCAGCTGAGGTGCTCACTGTCAGGGAACCCAGGAGCCAGCAGCCTCGTGGGGATGCCAGGGACTCTCAGGGCCTTGGCAGATGTCTCTCCCAGCAGATACCCTAGTGGAAGTGGGGAAACATTTGGGGGATTACAGGTGGGAGAGAGTCACAGTCTCGTTTATGCTTCAGAAAGACCACGTTGGGGTGGGATGTGAGGTGCACCGTGTGGGCAGGGAGTTTTACCAGGGCCTGATGGAGGAACCAGGCACAAGATCGGGCTTGGGCCAGGGCTGTGGGTGTAGAGGTGAATTAGTGTGGGAACTGGCCACAGACTGTTGTCGAAATCTCGGCTTCCCTGTGCACCGAGGCCAAACAGAAATACGGAGACAGGGATTTTGGAGGAAGAGAGAGATGGCTTTATTCTTCTGCCAGACAACAGGGAAGACACAGCCAGCTAGCGCCTCAAGAACTGGGCACCCCTCCTTGAGAATCAGGGAAGATTTTATACGTGGCGCTCTCGCAGTCTGGGGTATAGGATGAGGATCAAAGTAGTGAAGGTCTTGCATTCCTCCTTTCCTTTGCATTATTTCAAAACAGTCATAGCTGGCATCAGGCTGCCCAGTAATTGGGGTCCGGCAGTCTGGTAATTGCGTCCGTTTGCCTCTGGTTTATCGACCAGTGACCTTGTTTCTGAAATGCAAAAACTATAGGGGGTGACTTGTTATGAAGGGCGTATAGAATGTAAGTGCTGGACATAATAAGGTTAGGGAGTGAGAGGCAGGGGATGTAACTCACACAGAGTTAGGGGTGATGGGTGCCGAATGTAAATGACATAGCGTCAGGGAGTGAGGTTAGCTTTGTAAAGTACACATCTAGTTACTACAAATTAGTGACAAAGTAAAACAAGGAGTGATTAATTCTTTCAGGCCAGATTATGTTTCTTCTCTAGCCTATTCGCTGTTCCCTTTGTTTTCCTTGTTCTCAGGGGAGGGAAAACTTCATTTCTATTTTTGCTGCAACAAGACTCTGGAGGAGCAGATGACAGTCAGTGGGGCACAAGGAGAGTGGGAGCCTGGGAGACCCCAGTGTTACCAAACGAAACTTGGGTCCGCTTACCCGAGTGCAGTAAAGCCAGTCTACTGACACCGGGTGTGGTGAAGGGAAGTGCAGCTTTAATTGTAAAAGTGCCAATACAAGGAGGCCAGGCGGCCTGTGCTCTAAAACCCCAAACTCCCTGAAGGATTTCAGCAAAGGAATTTTAAAGGCCAAGTGATGGAGGGGGGTCGCAGGGTATGTGATCAGCTGGTGCACAATTCTCTGGTTGATGGTGAGGTAACAGGCAGTTAACACTCTAAATTCTTAGGCACCAGAAGTTCCGGGGCTACCTGTTCATGATCATCAGGTAGTTAATTTCTTCCGTTTGGTGGTGGTTTCAGCATCTGTAAAACAACTCAGGAAGCGTGCATCAGATGCTGTTATCCAGGTACTTCAGAGAGGAGCTCCAGCAGAGGATGTGGGGGAGGGGTCTGTCCTGGGAAGGCCCCGTAGGGTCCTGCTCGGTTACACCCGGTGCCTGGGCTCAGCAACCTGGGAAGGTGGGGCTGCTCCTGGGTGTGGAGACCTGCAGGATCCTGGTCCCCTGAGTGCCCTGTTAGCCCCCAAGGTGAGATAGGGGTGCAGTGACTGGACAGAGGCGTCTGGCCTGGGAGAGGGGTCCAGGCTGGAAATGTCACGGGACTCATCGCAGGGAGGGAGAGGAAAGGCCAATGGGGGCAGGTAGGTCACAGCAGACTATGTGCAGGTGATTGCGGTCCTGTTGGAAGCAACTCAGAGCCAGAAAGGAGTGGCCGTCAGGGGCTCAGCTCCATTCTCTTGTTCCTTTGTAAAACCGCTGTGTCAGAGTTTGAGACACCGCCAGGAGACGTCTGGGCCCAGTGTTGCCATGGCTTCATCAAAGGGGCCCAGGGGGAACACAGAACCACTGCAGGCCCTGCCCATGTCCGCACTGGGAATGAATCCCATCGGGGCTCCTGGGCTCACAGACTTGAGGGAACCTCTGTCCTCGGAACTGGTCTTCCTCCTTCCTCTCACCTGCTGGTCAGGAGCCCAGGCACCCCCATCCTGGCTCCACCCCCAGGGCCTGGATTCTGGGACAGCTTAGGGGTAAGCAAGACCCTCATGTTCCTTTATCTGCCTGGGGGTGAGAATGTCTTAAACGCTGCAATTGACTGATGATGGAGGGCTGAGTGTTTCCAGCAGGTATGGGTGGAAAGATGGGGTGTGAAGTTCCTGTGTCTGCAGGGTCTTCCCAGCGTGAAGATCTGTGTGTTTCCCCCGGCCAGTCAGCGTCCTCCCAGGAAGCCCAGATCCAGGTTTATGAGGGCAGAGGCTCTCCCCTTGCTTATCTGTAACTTCCTGTTCCCACAATGAGGAGCCTGGCTCCCACCATCTGCCATTTATGTATGCATTGCTCCTTTCCAGGTTACATGTGCAGAGGTTTCAGAGTTGTTAGCTACTACACCCTGGAAAGAACTTCGTAAAATAAAGCCCACTCTTTATATACGGTCCATTTTGCCTTTAGTCTACAGATTCCATTCATTTCCAAAGGTAACTTAGGTCAGCACCTTTTATCCCATCCCCTACAGTGAGTTGTTTCCATATATTTCTAACACAGTTAGACTCTGTCACATTATGTATTCCATCCTGACACATGCCTACATTCTAAATAACTAAATTTGAATAGATTATGATTGGCCCCTTGGGCTATACACATCTGTGGGCTTAGACAAATGCATAGTGACAGGTATCCATCCTAGAATGTCACATGGAATACTTCAAACCCCCCACCCCATGATCTGCTTATCATCTATGTAGCTTTGCCTTTCCCAGAATGTCACCAATGGGGTCATACTGTGTGCAGCCTCCTCAGCCTGGATGCTTTCACTTAGCAGTATATACTGAGGATTTATCCATGTCTTTCCATAGGCTGATGGTGCATTCCTTTCTGCTGAGTAGTATTCCACTGCATGTGTATGGGCGGAAAAACAATTTTCCCTCTACTTTTTCAGGTTCTTGGTTGAGGCCACCCTGCCCCTGTAATAAAAGACAGATTACCAGGAGAAAAGCAGAAGTTTAATTACATGTCTACCTTCTGAATACAGGGGGGATAGCAAGGAAAACTGAGTCACTCCCTGAAATGACCAAAACCATCCCCTTAAATAGCTCTTCAGCTAAAAACAGAAGAAATATGCTGGGGAAGGGAGGAAGACCACTTATGGCAGGTTATCATGCAAAGCACAGTAAACAAGGGTATGATTGTTTGCACATTTAAGTCAGGACTTCTCCATTGAAAAGAGTTACTTAAGATTTAATTATCCTTCTATTTTTGGTGCAAAGAGGGACATACCCTTATAAATGGCGACTTCTGTATTGTAAATGTCTTTCATAAAACAGCAATCTCAGTTTTCTGAGATTTTTTATTGAATATATTATTTTATTTTTGGCTGCATTGGGTCTTCATTGCTGCGTGCAGGCTTTTCTCTGGTTGTGGCGAGCAGGGGCTACTTTTCTTTGCAGTGCGTGGGCTTCTCATTGTGGCTTTTGTTGTCGCGGAGCACAGGCTCTAGGTGTGCAGGCTTCAGTAGTTGTGGCACACGGGGTCAGTAGTTGTGGCTCGTGGGCTCTAGAGCGCAGGCTCAGTAGTTGTGGAGCATGGGCTTTGTTGCTCTGCGGCGTGTGGGATCTTCCCGGACCAGGGCTCGAACCCGTGTCCCCTGCATTGGCAGGCAGACTCTTAACCACTGAGCCACCAGGGAAGCCCCCCTTTTTTTTAAAGCAGACCAATAATCCTTATGCCAGAGAGACATATTTTGGGGTGGCATATTCTACTCACCTTGACATGGATCTACCCCAATTTGCTTATACATTCATCTTTTGAAGGATATCCTGATTTCTTCAAGTTTTTAGCCATTATGAAAGTGCTGCTGTGCATAATTGCATCCTTGTTTGCATTTGGACATAGATTTTCAAAGCAGTTGCCTGAATACTGGAAGCATGATTGTTGGATCCCAACGTGAGACTTGTTTAGCTTTGGAAAAAACTGCCAAATTGTTTTACAAAGTGGCTGCACATGCATCCCCCCAGCTATGAGGGAGAGCTCCTTTTGTTCCTCACCCTCTAGCAATTGGTATTTTCATATTTTTGGAGTTTAGCAGTGCTAATAGGTGTGCTGTGATATCTCATGATTTTAATTTGTAATTCCCTAATGGTATATGATGTTGAGCTTGTTTCTGTATGATGTTTACCATCTGTATATCTTTTTTTGGCGGGATGTCTGTTCAGATCATGCTGTTCACGTTCATGCTGAGAGGAGCCCTGTCTCCTCAGGACCCACTGGGGCTTTGGCTTCTGGGACACGCAGGTTGCGTCCACGCTGACGGCCAGGTTTCAGGACAAGCTGGGGTCGAGTCCACACTAACAGAGGCCGAGTCTCCTCAGGATCCCCTGAGGCTTCAGCTTGGGGACACTGTGGGGTCCAGTTCATGCTGAGAGGAGCCTGGTCTCCTCAGGACCTGCTGGGAGGTGACGCCACTGAGGGAAAAGGTGAGGAAATGTGGGGAGAAGGTTCCTGTGCATGGCTGACCGCTGAGGGTGTCTGTCTTCAGAGGACCCAGGAGAGGAAGGGCTTGATGTGGAAAACTGGGTTTTTGGCCGCTTTTGTGTGTGGTGTAGACAGAGTGCAGTGTTGTTCTTTGGCGTGTGGAGCCTGGTTTTCCCAGCACCATTTCTTGAGGGGACTGTCCTTTCCCTGGTGTATGTTCTTGGCTCCTTTCTTGTGAATTAACTGATCACATACCTGTAGGTTGATTCCTGGGCTCTCTGCTCTGTTCCTCTGGTCTGTGCGCCTGTTTTTGTGCCAATTCCACACTTTTTTGGGACTGTAGCTTCGTAATGAAGTGTGAAGTCAGGGAGCGAGATGCCTCCAGCCCGTTCTCCTTCCTCAGGGTGGCTTTGGCTCTTCTGGGTCCTTTGTGGTTCCACACACATCTTAAGATTGTTTGCTCTGTTTCTATGGAAAATGTCGTTGGACTTTTGGTAGGGATTGTGTTGAATGTGTACATTAATTTGGCTAGAATGCATATATTTTAAAATTAAGAAAAAAATTTTGGGCCACACCATGTGGCATGCATGATGCGGGATCTTAGTTCCCCAACCAGGGATCGAACCTGCGCCCCCTGCAGTGGGAGCACAGAGTCCCAACCCCTGGACGGCCAGGAAAGTCCCACCTTAGAATGCATATTTTCAAAATATTCTTTTTACCCATGAGCACGGGGTATCTTTCCATTTATTTTTGTCTGTTCAGTTTCCTTTATCAGTGTCTTCCAGTTTTCAGTGTGCAGGTCCTTCACGTCCTTGGTTAAATTTACTCCTAGTTATCTTTTTGGATGCAATTGTAAGTGGGATTTTTTAAAAAAATTCCTTTTCTGATGGTTCATTATCAGTGTATAGAATCACAAATGATTTTTGTGCATTGATTTTTCTTTTTTTTTTTGTATCCTGCAGCTTTACTGAATTCATCTTTTAGTTGTAACAGTTTTTTGGTGGTTGAATATGGAAAACTAGAATTCAGAAATCCCACTGTTTCAACTACATCTAGGTCATCCACAGCACCCAAGACATAGTGGCTCCCAATGTAATCTTCCAATGGTGCCTCTTGTAGTATGTGGACTCCTACAAGGGTGATTGGCATCACCACTGTGGGTGAGCTGGATCTGGGTAGAGCTTGGCCTCTATAACAAAGTTTGATGTCTGTATTTCTGGCGTGGTATGGCATGGTTGTTTTGATAAGTACTTTATTTTCTAGTAAATTTCAAGTGTATAAAAAACTTCAAATAGCAGTATCAAGTTTTCCACATTCACAAAATACTCCAGTTTGTTTTACCCTGTGAGAGTGGGAGGGCCACTCTCCCAGGGAACCAGCACATAACCCCAAAATGAGGAATAATTATGGTTTCCACATTATAATCCTATCCCCAGACCTGCTTCAACTTTCACCAGCTGCCCCAGCTTTGTGGAAATATATTTTCCATTCGAATCCAGTTTTCTTTTCTTGGAACCATCACTGGGGCTTTTCCTCACTTTAAAAACCTTGCTGGACTTAGAGTGTACAAGATGAGCATGATCTGGGTGGTTTTTCTGTGTGGCTTCTTTCACTTAGGATGTTTGCAGTGTTTATCCACATTGTAACACTGATGATTATTTCATTCATTTTTTCCATCGTGATTAAAAATACATAACATTTACCATTTAAACCACTTTTTTAAAGCTTTTTTAAAAATTTTATTTTATTTTTTATTTTTTGGCTGTGTCGTGTCTTTGTTGCTGTGTGCAGGCTTTCTCTAGTTGCGGCGAGCGGGGGCTACTCTTCATTGCTGTGTGCAGGCTTCTCGTTGCGGTGGCTTCTCTTGTTGTGGAGCACGGGCTCTAGGCACACGGGCTTCAGTAGTTGTGGCTCGCAGGCTCTAGAACGCAGGCTCAGTAGTTGTGGCACACGGGCTTAGCTGCTCCACGGCATGCGGGATCTTCCAGGACCAGCGCTTGAACCCATGTCCCCTGCATTGGCAGGCAGATTCTTAACCACTGTGCCGTGAGGGAAGCCCCATTTAAACCATTTTTAAGTATACAGTTCTATGGCATTAACTACATTCACATTGTTGTAAAAATATCCTCACCATCCATCTCCAGATATTTTCCCCATATGAAACCGTAGGCATTAAACACTAACTCACCTCAACCCCTGGCAACCTTATTCTACTTTGTCTTTGAATTTGACTTATCTGGATACCTCATACTCGTGGAATCATAGAACGTTTGTCCTTTTTGTGTCTGGCTTGTTTCACTTAGCATAATGACTTCAAGGTTCATCCACATTGTAGCATGTGTGAGAATTACCTTAGTTTTAAAGGTTGAATCATATTCCATTGTGTATATACTACACTGTACTTATCCATTCATCTGTTGAAGGATGTGTTGTGTTGCTTCCACCTTTTGGCTGGAAATTGTGAATAATGTTGCTATGAATATGGGGTACAGATATCTGTTCCAGTCCTTGCTTTCTAATATTTTGGGTGTACACCCTGGAGCAGAATCAAGGGATCATACATTTTCCATGTTTTTGAGGAGCCACCATACAGTATTCCACAGTGGCTGTATAATTTTACTTTATTCTTTTATATGACAGAATAATGCAGCTTATGGATCTACCTTATTTTGCTTATCTGTTTACCTGCTGATGGACATTTAAATCTTTTCTACCTTGGGCTATTGTGAACAGTGCTGCTATGAATAATTGGTGAACAAGTTTTTGTTTGAACACCTGTTTTCCATATTTTGGGTATATATCTAGGAGTGGAGTTGTTGAACCACATGGTAATTATATTTTTGAGTAAATGCTAAAGTTTTGTACACATAGACTACACCATTGTACATCTCCACAAGTAACTTTTAAGGGTTCTAATTTCTCTACATTGTTGCCAACATTTGTTATTTTTATTTATATATTTAAAAATTTATTTAAAAATTTATTTAAAAATTTATTTTTATTCTAGTGTGTGTGAAGGGGCATCACACTGTGGCTTTAATTTGCATTTTCATCATGACTACTGATGTTTGACATCTTTTCATGTCCTTGTTGACCATTTGTATGTCTTGCCTGGAGAGCAGTCCATGCAAGTCATTTATCTGTTTCAAAAATTTTATTGTTTGTCTTTTTGTTGATGAGTTGTAAAAGTCCTGGGTATATTCTTGGTAAAGAGTCTTATCAGATATATAATGTGCCAATATTATCTTCCATTCTGTGGGCTGTCTTTTTACTTTCTGGAGAGCCTCTTTTGTTGCACAAAGGTTTGTAATCTTGAGGAAATCCAAGTTATCTATTTTTTTCTTTCATTTCTTATGCTTTACTGTCAAATCTAAGAAACCATTGCTAAATTCATGGTCAGGAAGATTTAGTTCCTTGGTTTCTTTGAGAGTTCATACAGTCATCCCTTGGTACCCACTAGGCCGGGCTTTAGGCCTGGGATTGAGTCAGTGTGAGGGTTCAGGGGTCACGGTTTAGGGTTATGGGTCATTGTTGGAGAGTCATGGTAGAGGGTTGTGGTTAAAGGGTCAGGGCCGGGGATTAGAGTTTAGGGGTCAGGGGCGAGGGTCTAGGGGTCTGGGGCTAGGGTTGTTAGGGGGTTAAGGTTAGAGGTTAGGGTTCTTAGGGTAAAGGTTAGAGTTAGGTTTAAGCACAATTGGCCCTCATTGCCCTCCCCTCTCTTTCTCTCTCAAGCCTCCAGAATGGATAGGACTTGCCCAGGGTCAAACAAGAGTCAGGGAGCTGAGGTCAATAACTGTTTTTCTGGCGTCCCTTCCCTCAGTCCTGGGCTCTGAAAGAAGAATGAAATGTCTGTTCTTGTCTCGGACTGTTTCTTATCCAACTCAACCTCTGTCAAGGATTGGAGAGGGTGTCAGAAGTCATGCATGGTTTCCTTCTGCCCTCCTACCTGGGAAGGGTGATGCTGGCCCTACCCTGCCTGGGCAGCCTCAGATTCCAGCACAGCCCAGACAGGAGGGCACTCAGTGGACATGTGTGGATTTATACAGGACTGGGTGCAGTGACCTGCCAGCCCCCAGCTGCTGCCTTCTTAAGGGCTGGTGGGGCCCTCTTGGCACTGGAGGCATCCTTTGTCCCATCTGAGTGGGCATGAGTAGATGATCAAGCCTCAGGCAGGACAGCCCTTGACCTCTGACTATCCAGGCAGGCATCTGTGGTCCTCTAGCTCAGTCCAGCCTGGGCATTGTCAGGCCCTCATGTATAGTTACGGGCAATTCAACAGCTACCTGGGCAGTGTAGACATTCCTTTGAGAAGTTTCAACTACCAACATCCATGTGGTTGAGAAAAAGTCCTCCCCCTCACAGCCTCATAGGCTGCCAAGAGAAGTAATAATCCTCTAAACATTGGAGTGTGTCCCTGACACAACAACCATACAGGAGACCATGGCCCTGCAATCCTTTGTCTTTTCAGTCGTTAGAAACTTTTGACATTCATATTCATTAAGAATCAAAGATATGGGAGCACCTGGACCTCCCAATGGGAGGTTCACACTGAGGCTGCATTGTCTTGGAGAGCCATATGCATCCATGTGGCCTCTGGAAAGCCTGCCAATTATGGGTTCCATGGCATGGAATAATTCTTGAGCCTCCCATTACTTCATTGCACAAGAGTTTCCTTACCACCCTAGCATTTGGTTTCTTCACTTAGTAAATGAGAGAGAAGATACTAGAAAATGAGCAGTATTGTTTTTCAGGGATGGGCAATTAATATGGCCAGGGAGATGGCATAACTCAAGGGCTCCCACCTCTTAGGGGCAGGAATGAGGTCTGTGTGTCTTCTGAGGGCACATGGGCTGTTTTGGGCCAGCCTCTGAGATGTGAGGACCTGATGCCCAAGGAAAGAGACTTGAGTTTACCACCACCAACGATCCTGACTTGTCAGTAAGTGAAAGAACTTCTTGCAGTCTTGGGAGGACAGTAAGTAAATACTAATTTATTTTACTTCAGTAAGTGTGTCCAGTCGCTGGGAAAAGAAAAATTTGTAGTTGATATATCTGAATCAATAATCCCTGATCCTTCCTCAGGTGTCCTCACTGGGTAGGCATGGCTGGGGGAGATGAAGATTCTGGGTGGGACCAGATATTAGTGGAGCTGCCAAACAGCTCTGTCCCTGTTCCTTCCCTGTCCCGGGAGAGGGAAACCCTGGAACAGTGATAGGATAACCAGTATGGGGAAGAGATTCCTCAGTAATTAATTGGTCTTTTTGTATTTTCCTTAATTTAGTGTTCATTTTGGTAATGAGTTTTTACAAAGAAATCACCTGTTTCTTCTGGATTTCCAGTTTGTTACAGTAGGTTTCTCTTATTTGACGTTTAATTTTTCCTGTCTAATTTTCTACAGAATCATGACAAATAATGAACAAATATTGATACTCTATTATTAACCGAAGTCCCTATTCATGTTCCCTTTGTTATACCTTTCCTTGTTCCAGGATCTCAAAGGCCATGGGGTCATCATGTCTGTTTAGTCTCTTCTGGGCTTTGACAGTTGCTCAGACTCTCCTTGTTTCCATGACCTTGACAGTGTGGAGGAGGACTGGTCAGGTATTTTATAGACTGCCAGGCACTGGGATTTGCTTGGTGTTTTTGTCGTGGTTAGACTTGGCTTTGAAAAAGCAGATCACAGAGGTGAAGTGCTTCCTCTTCACTGTATATCAAGAGGACAGGCTCTCAAGGGAACTTCTCACTTATATTCTCAACTTTGGTCACCTAGCTGAGGTAGTGTTTGTCAAGTGTTCCCACAGTGAAGTTCATATTTTCCCATGTCCATCCTGTGTGTCTTATTTAGGAGGAAGTCATAATGCAGAACCCACACTTGAGGAGAGAGGAGTTAGCTTCACACCCTTGATGGACAGCTGAGTGGCTATATAAATTGTTTAGAAGCTTTCTGCATAGGAGATTTCTATTTAACACCATTCATCAAAAACTATGTAATTTATTTTTACCAGTTTGGACACGTGAATAATTATTATAAACTTTTGGTTATAATCCAGCACTACATTATTAGACTGCTTAGTTAATTCTTGCTTTGGCTGTTGAGAGATTTTTGCATTTGCTCCTGTTTTCATTTTACATAATTTTTCTTTTGTGGGTTTTTAAAATTTTTGGTACTTCTTTACTTTCTGATATTTTAAGATTATCCTGCTTCATATATTTACTGTCTCAGTCCTAGCATCAGCCCTTTCTTCAAAGAGCCCTTGTTCCGTTTATTAGAGAATGGTATTAAAAACTTACATGTGGGAGCTAAATATGCTCAGCTGACAGTGCGTGGAAATATATGCATGTATCCCAGCCTATGCATATACACATAATTATAAAGATTTCCATGTGGAACTATGTGTAGGCTAAAGATAGTTTATACTGCTATCTCCAACCGGATCTGTTATGACATGGATATTGTAACCTTCTCCCTTTGTTTGACTGTAACATCCCACTCCAGTGGTAGGAAACCTGGCTTCCACCATTTGTCATTTATTAAATTCAGTGCTTGTTCCATTCAATTACTGATATAGTAGTTTCAGTATTATTAGCTACTACCCCTCATGGAAAGAACATAGAGTCCACTGTGTATGTATGGTACATTTTGTCTTTGGCCTACAGGTTCTGTATATTTCCAAAGTTAACTTAGGTCAGCCCATTTGTCCCACTACCAACAGTGAGTTTTTTCATACATTTCTGAATCAGTTAGATTCTTTGTTACATTCTGTATTCCAGTCTTTGACACTCCCATATCCTAAGTAGCTAAGTTTGAATAGATGGTAATTTACTTGTTGGGTTGTAAAAATCTGTGGGTGTAGACAAATGCATAGTGACAGGTATTCACCACTAAAGTATCATGTGGACTATTTCAACCACATATTCCATACGCTGTTTACCATGTCAGTTTTGCCTTTTCTAGAATGTCATATAAATGAGGCCATACAGTGTGTAGCACTTCAAACTGGATTCTTTCACTTAGCAATGTAAGTGTTAGATGTATCTTTTTTTTTTTTGCACGGGTTGATGGTCCATTCCTTTATATCTCTGAATACTATTGCATTGCATGTATATTAGAGGAAAAATAATTTTCCCTCTACCCTTCTATGTTCTTTATTGAGATCTCCCTTGTAATGAAAAAGAGATAAACTAGAGAAAACAATCAGAAGTTTAATATATACCATGCATACCTCCTGTATACTTGAAAGATACCCAGGAAAACTGAGTCACTCCCTGAAATGGCCCAAGCCGTTACCTTAAATGCTATCTTCCACTGAGAACAAAAGAAAGATATTAGGGAATGGAGGAAGCCATTTAAGGTTGGTTATTAGGCAAAGCAGAGTAAAGAAGGGTATGGTTGTTACACAGATTTACATCCAGGCCTATTTCGTTGACAAGGTTTTTTTTTTTAAAAAAAAACATTTATTTATTTGGCTGCGCTGGGTCTCAGTTGCGGCCTGTGGAATCTTTAGTTGCGGCATGTGGGCTCTTAATTGCAGCTTGCGGGATCTAGTTCCCTGACCAGGGCTTGAACCCTGGTCCCCTGCATTGGGAGCATGGAGTGTTAACCACTGGACCAGCAGGGAAGTCCCAACAAGCTTTTCTTGATACTTAGTCATCATTCAATTCCTGGTCCAGAGAGGGACATACCCTTACAAATGGAGATATCCTTCATAAATATAAATTTACCTCCTAATAGGGCATTTTCTACTTGGTTTTGAAAGATTCTCTTGAGTCTGCTGTTTCTTAATCAGTGCAAAATAATCCTTTTGTCAAATGGGCATATTTTGGGGTGGTGTATTCTTCTCCCCTTGACATGTATGTGCCCTAATTTGCTTATGAATTCATCTACAGAAGGACATATTGATATCTTTAAGTTTTTAGCCATTATGAATAGAGCTGCTGTGCATTACTTGATGCTAGTTTTGGTTTGAACACAGTTTTTCAAAGCAGTTGTCTAAATACAAGAGGTACACTTCTTGGATCCTAAGGTGAGACTTTTTAGATTTGGAAAAAACTGCCAAACTGTCTTCCGAAGTTGGTTGTGCATGCATTCCACCAGCGTCTTGAGTATATTCTTGTATGCTTATTTACTGCCTGTTTATCTTCTTGGGCCAGGTGTGTGTTTCAATCTTTACCAAATTTTAATGGCGTTGTTGGCATAATTTGAGTACAAATCCTTTATCAGATATGTGTTTTGGAAATAGTTTCTTGCAGTTTGTGGTTTGTCTTCCGGTTTTCTGAATAAGGTCACCAGATCCAAAATCATGTAGATTATCTTTTTTTTTTCTAGGATTTTTATAGTTTGGTAATTTAAATTTGTCTATGGGCAATTTTGAGTGAATTTTGATTTAAGTTGTAAAGTTTGTGTTTACATTCATTTCATTACATATGGTTTGTAATGAATTGCTCCTTAACCATCTTTTGAGAAGATACAGTGAGATACTTGGCTCCATTTCAGTTTGGATTTCCAAACTTTAGTATATACAGCAGAACTGCCTTCCGGATGAGGCCCCTGGGTTTGTGAGTGCGGCGCTCCCGGCACTTCTCTGACGTCCCACAGGGGGCGCCGAACCCACCTGTCTGACCCTGGGGGCACAGGTGCACCCTGCCCACAGACTTTGCTCTGTGACAAGCAGACAGGAGCTTTGTCTCCTGTCAGGGCTTAGGTTTCTGGACCATGAGGCATTGTCCACACTGACAGCAGCTGGGTTTTCTCAGGAACCACTGGTGAGGAGACTCCACAAGAGGAAAAAATGAGCAAGTGTGGAGAATCTTCCTGTGCAGCTGACTGCTGGGTGGGTGGGGTGCATCTTCAGGGGCCTCAGGAGAGAAAGGGTTTAATGTGGAATACTGTGCGCTTTTAGTTAGTTTTACGTGCAGTGTAGATGGTGACCAGTGTCGTTCTTTGGAGTCTGGTGTCTAGTTTTCCTGGCACTGTTTGTTGATGGCTTTGGGTAGAATAAACATTTTAATAATAGTAATTTTTCTGATGCATGAGCATGGAATATTGTTTTCTATTGTGTCTTCAGTTTCTTTATCAATGCTTTATAGTTTTCTGAGTATACGTCTTTCATGTCCTTGGTTAAATTTATTGCTAAATAGTTTGTTCCTTTTGATGGAATTGTAAATGGGATTGTTTTCTTAATTTTTCTTGCTGGTGGTTCATTATTAGTGTATAGAAACAAAACTGATTTGTGTATATTGATTCCATATTTTGCAACTTTACTGAATTTATTTTTTAACATATTTTTTGAAGTAATGTGAAAAATTGCAATACTAAAATCTCAGTTTCTACTGCACCCCAGGTAATCCACAGGACCCAAGACATGGTAGCTACTAATATCCTCTTCCCACAGTGCCTCTTAATACCATGCGGACTCCTACAAGGGAAATAAGTATCACAACTTTGGTTGAACTTGGTCTGGGTGAGTCTTGGCCCCTATAACAAAATTTGATGTCTGTCTTATCTGATTTTCTGGCATGATACTGACATGGTTGTCTAGAAAAGTAATTTACTTTCCAGTAATTTAAAATGTACAGAAAAGTTGCAATAATGGCAAAAAGTACTCACATTTGCCACTTCACACAAAATGCTCAGTGTGTTTTGCCCAAGGAACCAGCACATAACCCCTAAATGAGGAAATCCTGGTGTCTACATTATAATTTAATACTCAGCCCCACTTCAACTTTCACCTGCTGTCCCAACTGTATGAAAATGTCTTTTTCCATCCTGATCCAGTTTTCTTTTTCTGGAACCATTACTGAGTTTCCCCCTCATTTGGACAACCTTGATGGATTTGAAGCAGACAAGATGAATATGGGATCTAGGTGGCCTTTTCTGTATGGCTTTTTCACTAAGAATGTTTTTAATGTTCATTTCTGTAACAAATATCAGCGCTACACTTTTTTTTCTTTGTCATTAAAAATACAAAACATGACTTTAGCGTTTAATTCACTTTACGTATACAGTTTTGTGGTATTAACTACCTTCATATAGTTGCACAAACAATTTAACTAACGTGTACTTCCTGTGTGCATGGCAGATACCCAGGAAATTGAGTAACACCCTGAAACGGCCCAAGACATCACCTTAAATACCCTCTTTATCTAAAAGGAAAAAAAAGGAAGGCTATAGTTGTGTCTGTCTGCATTCATTTGATTGTATATGGTTTCCAATTGATGTTGTATAACTAGTTGTGGAGAAGTCATGGGATAGGTGGCTTCATTTCAGTTTGAATTTCCAAATTTAGTGGAATCTGCAGGCTTGATACAAGGTATACAAACTTCATATTGGATCAGGACATCCCATGGTGTAACTGGTATTCATGGTTTGTTCAACAATTAAAGTTCTGTGTGATATGAGTTCATCCCGGAGTAATCCAGGTTAGTTTCTGTTATACATTTGTCCCAGGATGAAAGGACAAGAGAAATAAGGCCTAATTTATAAAAGTGCCTTCAAACTAATTGATACTGAAGTATAGTTGACCTACAACGTTGTGTTAATTTCTACTGTACAGCAAAGTGATTCATATATACATACATACATATATACATATTTTTCGTATTCTTTTCCATTATGGTTTATTACAGGGTATTGAATATAGTTCCCTGTGCTGTACAGTAAGACCTTGTTTATCCATCCTATATATAATAATTTGCATCTACTAATCCCAAACTCCCAATCCATCTCTCTCGCCTGTCTTCCCCTTGACAACCACAAGTCTGTTTTCTATATTTGAGAGTCTGTTTTTGTTCTGTAGATAGGTTCATTTGGGTCTCATTTTATAATCCACATATAAGTGATATCATATGGTATTTGTCGTTCTCTGTCTGACTTACTTCACTTTGTATGATAATCTCTAGGTCCATCCATGTAGCTGCAGATGGCATTATTTCATTCTGTTTTATGGCTGAGTAATATTCCATTGTATATATGTATCATATCTTCTATATCCATTCATCTGTTGAGGGACATTCAGGTTGCTTCCATGTCTTGGCTATTGTGAATAGTGCTGCTGTGAATGCTGGGGTGCATGTATCTTTTCAAATTATAGTTTTGTCTGGATATGTGCCCAGGAGTGGGATTGCTGGTTCATATGGTAATTCTATTTTTAGTTTTTGAGGAACCTCCGTACTGTTTTCCATAGTGGCTGCATCAATTTACATTCCCACCAGTAGTGTAGGAGGGTTCCCTTTTCTCCACACCCCCTCCAGCATTTATTTCTAGACATTTTAATGATGGCCATTCTGACCACTATGAAGTGATAACTCACTGTAGTTTTGATTTGCGTTCTCTAATAATTAGTGATGTGGAGCATATTTTCATGTGCCTATTGGCCATCTGTATGTCTTTGCAGAAATGTCTATTTAGACCTTCTGCCTATTTTTTGATTCTTTTTTCTTTTTTGAGTTGTATGAGCTGTTTGTATATTTTAGAATTAGGCCCTTGTTGGTCGCATCATTTGCACGTATTTTCTCCCAAACAGTTAGCACAGGTTCTGGAACGACTGGATACCCACATGCAGAAGAATAAACTTGGACCCTTACCTCCCCTCACGCCATATACAAAAATCAACGCAAAATGGACCAAAGGCCTAGATGCAAGAACCAAAATGATAAAACTCGTAGAAGAAAACATGAGAGTAAATCTTCATGACCTTGGATTTGGTCATGATTTCTTAGATCTGCTACCAAAAGCACAAGCAACAAAAGATAAGATAGATGAATTGGACTTCCTCAAAATGAAAAACAGTTGTGCATAAAAGGAGCAAGGAATAAGATAATCCACCATCCAAAATGGCACAAGATGTTTGCAAACCATGTATCTGATAAAGGACTGTAGCCCACCAGCCAAGCCCCCGGTGGTCCAGTGGAGTGTCTGTGCGGCCCCTCCCGTCCTCGGTGATCAGGGGATCTCAGGCCCCACAGCACCCGAGGGGTGGACACTGGTCATCCTCTGCACCCTCAAGGAGTGAGTGCTGGATGGTTTTGAGCCCAGATGCACTCCCATTACTGCCCTCAAAGGCTGAAGCCTTCAGCATGCCTCCAGAAGGACACAGTATTTGCAAGTCTTTGAGAACCAAGAGAACCATCTTCACTTTTCTGAAAAGGGCATCTTATTATTTCACAGCATGACCATTTTCAACCTGGCTCCCAGGGGTGCCCTCCCACTTTCTTTATTTCTCTGAAAGTGGCCATGGTGGTTTGGCTGTCCCCAATCCCCATACCAGGTGACAAGGCCAGTGGGACCAGCTCCTGGTGGTCCTTAGGTTCGTTGGAGATTAACCCAGACTCTCAGCCTGAGATTGAACGTGGATGCCCCTGTTTCTCCCCATCACCAATTCTCATCTCCTCCTCTATCTCTTTTCCTCTTTCTTTTCAGTCTCAGATTTACCAGATGGTCACCACTCACAGTTCCCACAGAGCCCAGAGATTTCTCCTTGAAGGAAAGGTTCTGGAAAATCAGAGGGATAAATAAAGAATGCTGCTGATTCCCGCCTTGTGCTGACGCCCAAGAGGATGAGGAGAGTGAGTGTTTTCTCATTAGAATTTTAAATCCTCCCAGTAATAGATCATTGGGGGGGGCATCCTGTGTCTTCCTGCTCATTCTAATAATGTCATTCCTGAATTTTAATGTGGTAAATAATTTAAATCATAAATATGCTGATGGGAGATCCATTTAAAAAATGTTAGAGGTAACTCCAAGGGGTTTACAACAAACAAGGACACAGAACCCTGTGTCCAGACGCTGGCTGAGCGATTCCTACCCTGAGCCGCAGTCCCCTGGAGGGCGGAGTGGCCATGACTCTCCTCCCGCAGGTGAGCCTACACAGGCACATCCCACGTGGGACCACTGCATCGCAGAATCTTAGAGTGGCCAATGGCAGGCAGCTGGCTAGAGATGAGGACAAGAGAAAACTGCCCAGCAGCCTGGGACAACCCCGGGGTGAGGCCTTAGTAAGGGCCAGTGTCAGATCCTCAGAGATAACTTGAAGAGACGGTTCAGGCTGTTAGGGACATCATCAGAGATGTACTTAGGGACATATTCAGAACCTTAGTTATGGACAGGATCAGGGCATTATTTAATGACAGCTTAGACTATAAGGGACAGCGTCAGGGCCTAAGTTAGAGATAACGTGAGAGCCTTAGTTAGACACAATTCAGGCTGTTACTTAGGGATATCTTCAGGGCCTTAGAGCCAGCATCATGGCCATAATTAGAACCAGTGTCAGGGCTTTAGTTAGGGCCAAAACTAGGGTGTTAATTAGGGAAAGAGTCAGGTCATTAGTTACAGGCAGTGTCAGGGTTTTAGGTAGGGACAGCGGCAAGTCCTTAGTTAAGAAGAGTGTCAGGGCCTCACTTAGGGGCAGCGTCAGGATGTTAGTTAGGGAGAGTCAGGACATTAGAATGTCAGGTTCTGAGGTAGAGACAGCATCAGGGCCTTAGTTAGGGACAGCGTCAGAGATGTACCTAGGGACATATTCAGGGCCTTAGTTATGGACAGGATCAGGGTGATACTGAGGAACACCTAAAGGTATTAGGGACATCTTCAGGGCCTCAATTAGGGATAGCATCAGGGTGTTAGTTAGGGAAAGAGTCAGGCCATTATTATAGATAGTGTCAGTGCCTTAGGTATAGAGAGTATCAGGGCCTTAGTTAAGGACAGCATCAGAGACTTACTTAAGGACATATTCAGGGCCTTAGTTATGGACAGGATTAGGGCATTACTGAGAGATACACGAGGCTATTAGGGGCAGCATCAGGGTGTTAGGGAAAGAGTCGGCCATTGTTATAGACAGTGTCAGTGCCTCAGGTAGAGACATCATCACAGCTTTAGGAAGAGGGTCAGGGCCTTGGTTAGGGACAGGGTCAGGCCAACAGTGAGGGACATCTAAGGCTATTAGGGACATCGTCAAGGTCTTAGATTGGGCCAGCATCAGGGCTGTAGTGTCGACCATTGTCAGGGCATTAATGAGGGACAAAATTAGGGTGTTAGTTAGGGAAAGAGTCAGGCCATTAGTCACAGACAGTTTTAGGGCCTCAGGTAGAATCGGCATCAAGGCCTTAGTTAGGAAGAGCATCAGGGCCTCAGTAAGGTTCAGCATCAGGACGTTAGTTAGGGCCAGCAACAGGCCCTTTGTTAGGGACAGTGTTGTCAGGCCCTCAGAGATAACTTGAAGGCCTTAGTAAGAGACAGTTTAGGCCGTTAGTTAGGGACACTTCAGAGACTTTCTTAGGGATATATTCAGGGCCTTAGTAATAGAATCAGGGTGTTATTTTGTGACCACTTAAACACTAAGGGACAACATCAAAGCCTAAGTTAGGCAGGGTGTCAGCATCTTGGGGATAGTGTTAGGGACTTTGTAAGTTATAGCTTAGGCCATTAGCTAGGGACACTGTCAGGGGCTTATTAAGGGCAGTGTCAGAGACTTAATGAGGGACAACTTCAGGGCCTTAGTTATGGACAGGATCAGGTCCATACTTGGGACCAGTGTCAGGCCGTTATTTAGGGGCAGTGTCAGGGCATACTGTAGAGACAGCGTCAAGGCCCTTACTTAGGAACAGGGTCAGGGCCTTAGGACAGGGTCAGAGACTTACGTAGGCACATATTCAGGGCATTAGTAATGGACAGGATCAGAACAACAGTGAGGGACATCTAAGTCTATTACGGACATCGTCAGGGCCTTAGATAGGGTCAGCATCAGGGCCATAGTTAGGACCAGTTTCAGGGCGTTATTTAGGGACAAAATTAGGAGGTTAGTTAAGGAAAAAGTCAGGAAATTAGTTACAGACAGTGTCAGCTTTTCAGATAGAGACTTCAAGGTCTTAGTGAGAGCATCAGCATCTCAGGTAGGAACTGCATCAGGACATTATTTAAAGACAGTGTCAAGGATTTAAATAGGGAGAGTGTCAGGGTTAGGGTTAGGGTTAGGGTTGGGTTTAGGGTTCGGGTTAGGGATAGGGTACGGCTTATATTATGGGTTAGGGTACGGGTTAAGGTATCAGTTACGGTTAGGATTAGGGTTAGTTTTAGGGTTTGGGTTAGGTTTACGGTGCGGGTTAGGATTAGGGTATGGGTTAGGGTTAGGGTACGCGTTAGGGTTAGGGTATTTATTAAACCTATACCACTCTCTAGATACCACTTAGCACGTAAAGGAATATTATTTGGGGTCCAGCCATGGAGAAGATTTTAGACACTAGGATAAGATAAAGAACACACACATTACAAAGAAATCACATTAGTATTTTCTTTTTAACTTGTCCCGTAAAACACTAGTGCATAGAAAATTTATTGGAGGCAGAAGCAGTCAAGGGTAGTTGAGGGTAAGGGTTAGGGTTAGGGTTAGGGTACAGCTTAGGGTACGGGTTAGGGTACGGCGTAGGGTATGAGTTAGGGTTAGGGTTAGTTTTAGACTTAGGGCTAGGTTTAGGGAACGGGTTAGGATTAGGGTACGTGTGAAGGTTAGGGTATGTGTTAGGTTAGGGTACGCGTTAGTGTTAGGGTATTTATTAAACCTATCCCACTCTCTAGATACCACTTAGCACGTAAAGGAATATTATTTGGGGTGCAGCCATGGAGAAGATTTTAGACACTAGGATAAGATAAAGAACACACACATTATAAAGAAATCACATTAGGATTCTCTTTTTAACCTGTTCCTTAAAACACTAGTGCTGAGGAAATCTATTGGAGGCAGAAGCAGTCAAGGGTACTTTAGGGTTATGGTTATGGGTAGGGTTAGGGTTAGGGTTAGGGTACGGCTTAGGGTACGTGTTAGGGTATGAATGAGGGTACGGCGTAGGGTATGGGTTAGGGTTAGGTTTAGGGTTAGGGTTAGGGTACAGGTGAGGGTACGGTGTAGGGTATGGGTTAGGATTAGGGTTACTTTTAGTGTTAGGGTAGGTTTATGGTACGGGTTCGGATTACGGTACGTTTTAGGGTTAGGGTATGGGTTAGGGTTAGGATACGCATTAGGGTTGGGTTATTTATTAAACCGATTCCACTCTCTACATACCTCTGAGCACGTAAAGGAATATTATTTGGGGTCCAGCCATGGAGAAGATTTTAGACACTAAGATAAGATAAAGAACACGCACATTATAAAGAAATCACATTAGGATTTTCTTTTTAACCTGTTCCTTAAAACAATAGTGCTTAGGAAATCTATTGGAGGCAGAAGCAGTCAAGGGTAGTTTAGGGTTATGGTTAGGGTTAGGGTTAGGGTTAGGGTACGTGTTAAGGTACAGGAGAGGGTACGGTGTAGGGTACGGGTTAGGGTACGGGTGAGGATACGGCGTAATGTATAGGTTAGGGTTAGGGTTAGGGTACGGCTTAGGGTACGGGTTAGGTTACGGGTGAGGGTATGGCGTAGGGTAAGGGTTAGGGTTAGGGTTAGGGTTAGGGTTAGTTTTAGGGTTAGGGATTGTTTTAGGGTACGGGTTAGGATTAGCGTACGTGTTAGGGTTAGGGTTTGGGTTAGGGTTAGGGTACGCGTTAGGGTTAGGGTATGGGTTAGGGTTAGGGTACACGTTAGGATTAGGGTATTTATTAAACCTATCCCACTCTCTAGATACCACTTAGCACGTAAAGGAATATTATTAGGGATCCAGCCATGGAGAAGATTTTAGTCACTAGGATAAGATAAAGAATAAACACATTATAAAAAAATCACATTAGGATTTTCTTTTTAACCTGTTCCTTAAAACACTAGTGCTTAGGAAATCTAATAGAGGCAAAAGCAATCAAGGGTAGTTTAGGGTTAGGGTTAGGGTTAGGGTTAGTGTTAGTGTTAGGGTTAGGGTACGGCTTAGCGTATGGGATAGGGTACGGGTGAGGGTACGGCGTAGGGTAGGGGTAAGGGTTAGAGTTAGGGTTAGGGTTGGGGTTAGGGTACGGCTTAGGTTACGGGTGAGGGTACGGGTGAGGGTACTGCGTAGGGTATTGGTTAGGGTTAGGGTACGGCTTAGGATACGTGTTAGGGTACGGGTTAGGGTACGGCGTAGAGTGTGGGTTAGGGTTAGGGTTAGTGTTAGGGTTAGGGTTACGGTACGTCTTAGGGTACGTGTTAGGGTACGGGTGAGGGTACGGCGTAGGTTATGGGTTAGGGTTAGGGTTAGGTTTAGGGTTAGGGTACGGCTTAGGATACGGGTTAGGGTACGGGTGAGGGTACGGCATAGGTTATGGGTTAGGGTTAGGGTTAGTGTTAGGGTTATGGTACGGCTTAGGTTATGGGATAGGGTACAGGTGAGGGTATGGCATAGGGTAGGGGTTAGGGTTAGGGTTAGGGTTAGGGTTAGGGTTAGGGTACGGCTTAGGGTACGGGTGAGGGTATGGGTGAGGATACTGCATAGGGTATTCGTTAGGGTTACGGTACGTCTTAGGATACGGGTTAGGGTACGGGTGAGGGCACGGCATAGGTTATGGGTTAGGGTTAGGGTTAGTGTTAGGGATATGGTACGGCTTAGGGTATGGGATAGGGTATGGGTGAGGGTACGGCATAGGGTAGGGTTTAGGGTTAGGGTTAGTGTTAGGTTTAGGGTTAGGGTATGGCTTAGGGTACGGGTGAGGGTACTGTGTAGGTCATTGGTTAGGGTTAGGTTAAGGCATAGGATACAGGTTATTGTATGGGTTAGTGTACGGCGCAGGGTATAGGTAAGGGTTAGGGTTAGGGTTAGGGTTAGAGTTAGGGTACGGCTTAGGGTACGGGTGAGGGTACGGCGTAGCGTATGGGTTAGGGTTAGGGTTAGGGTACGTCTTAGGGTACGGGTTAGGGTACGGGTGCGGGTACGGCGTAGGGTAAGGGTTAGGGTTAGTTTTAGGGTTAGGGATTGGTTTAGGGTACAGGTTAGGATTAGCGTACGTGTTAGGGTTAGGTTTTGGGTTAGGGTTAGGGTACGCGTTAGGGTTAGGGTATGGGTTAGGGTTAGGGTACACGTTAGGATTAGGGTATTTATTAAACCTATCCCACTCTCTAGATACCACTTAGCACGTAAAGGAATATTATTAGGGATCCAGCCATGGAGAAGATTTTAGTCACTAGGATAAGATAAAGAATAAACACATTATAAAAAAATCACATTAGGATTTTCTTTTTAACCTGTTCCTTAAAACACTAGTGCTTAGGAAATCTAATAGAGGCAAAAGCAATCAAGGGTAGTTTAGGGTTAGGGTTAGGGTTAGGGTTAGTGTTAGGGTTAGGGTACGGCTTAGGGTATGGGATAGGGTACGGGTGAGGGTACGGCGTAGGGTAGGGGTTAGGGTTAGTGTTAGGGTTACGGTTAGGGTATGGCTTAGGGTACGGGTGAGGGTACGGGTGAGGGTACTGCGTAGGGTATTGGTTAGGGTTAGGGTACGGCTTAGAATACGTGTTAGGGTACGGGTTAGGGTACGGCGTAGAGTGTGGGTTAGGGTTAGGGTTAGTGTTAGGGTTAGGGTTACGGTACGTCTTAGGGTACGTGTTAGGGTACGGGTGAGGGTACGGCGTAGGTTATGGGTTAGGGTTAGTGTTAGGGTTAGGGTTAGGGTACGGCTTAGGATACGGGTTAGGGTACGGATGAGGGTACGGCGTAGGTTATGGGTTAGGGTTAGGGTTAGTGTTAGGGTTATGGTACGGCTTAGGTTATGGGATAGGGTACAGGTGAGGGTATGGCATAGGGTAGGGGTTAGGGTTAGGGTTAGGGTTAGGGTTAGGGTTAGGGTACGGCTTAGGGTACGGGTGAGGGTATGGGTGAGGATACTGCATAGGGTATTGGTTAGGGTTAGGGTACGTCTTAGGATACGGGTTAGGGTACGTGTTAGGGTATGGCGTACGGTATGGGTTAGGGTTAGTGTTAGGGTTAGGGTTAGGGTTAGGGTTAGGGTACGGCGTAGGGTATGGGTTAGGGTACGGATGAGGTTACGGCGTAGGGTATAGTTTAGGGTTAGGGTTAGGGTTAGGGTACGGCTTAGGATACGGTTTAGGGTACGGGTGAGGGTACGGCGTAGCGTATGGTTTAGGGTTAGTGTTAGGGTTAGGGTACAGCTTAGGGTACGGGTTAGGGTACGGGTGAGGGTACGGTGTAGGTTATGGGTTAGGGTTAGGGTTAGGGTTAGGGTTAGTTTTAGGGTTAGGGATTGGTTTAGGGTACGGGTTAGGATTAGCATACGTGTTCTGGTTAGGGTTTTGGTTAGGGTTAGGGTACGCGTTAGGGTTAGGGTATGGTTTAGGTTTAGGGTACACTTTAGGATTAGGGTATTTATTAAACCTATCCCACTCTCTAGATACCACTTAGCACGTAAAGGATTATTATTTGGGGTTCAGCCATGGAGAAGATTTTAGTCACTAGGATAAGATAAAGAATAAACACATTATAAAAAAATCACATAAGGTTTTCTTTTTAACCTGTTCCTTAAAACACTAGTGTTTAGGAAATCTAATGGAGGCAAAAGCAGTAAAGGGTAGTTTAGGGTTAGGGTTAGGGTTAGGGTTAGGGTAGGGCTTAGGATACGGGTGAGGGTACTGGTGAGGGTACTGCGTAGGTTATTGGTTAGGGTTAGGGTACGGCTTAGGATACGGGTGAGGATATGGGTTAGGTTACGGCGTTGGGTATGGGTGAGGGTTAGGGTTAGGGTTAGGGTAAGGCTTTGGGTACGGGTTAGGGTACGGGTGAGGGTACGGCGTAGGGTAGAGGTTAGGGTTAGGTTTAGGGTTAGGGTACGGCTTAGGATACGGGTTAGGGTATGGGTGAGGGTACGGCGTACCGTATGGGTTAGGGTTAGGGTTAGGGTTAGTTTTAGGGTTAGGGATTGGTTTAGGGTACGGGTTAGGATTAGCGTACGTGTTAGGGTTAGGGTTTGGGTTAGGGTTAGGGTACGCATAAGGGTTAGGGTATGGGTTAGGGTTAGGGTACACGTTACGATTAGGGTATTTATTAAACCTATCCCACTCTCTAGATACCACTTAGCACGTAAAGGAATATTATTTAGGGTCCAGCCATGGAGAAGATTTTCGTCACTAGGATAAGATAATGAATAAACACATTATAAAAAAATCACATTAGGATTTTCTTTTTAACCTGTTCCTTAAAACACTAGTGCTTAGGAAATCTAATGGAGGCAAAAGCAGTCAAGGGTAGTTTAGGGTTAGGGTTAGGGTTAGGGTTAGGGTTAGGGTACGGCTTAGGGTATGGGATAGGGTATGGGTGAGGGTACGGCGTAGGGTAGGGTTTAGGGTTAGGGTTAGTGTTAGGGTTAGGGTTAGGGTATGGCTTAGGGTACGGGTGAGGGTACTGCGTAGGGTATTGGTTAGGGTTAGGGTACGGCTTAGGATACGTGTTAGGGTACGGGTTAGGGTACGGCATAGAGTGTGGGTTAGGGTTAGGGTTAGTGTTAGGGTTAGGGTTACGGTACATCTTAGGGTACGTGTTAGGGTACGGGTGAGGGTACGGCGTAGGTTATGGGTTAGGGTTAGGGTTAGGGTTAGGGTTAGGGTACGGCTTAGGATACGGGTTAGGGTACGGGTGAGGGTACGGCGTAGGTTATGGGTTAGGGTTAGGGTTAGTGTTAGGGTTATGGTACGGCTTAGGTTATGGGATAGGGTACAGGTGAGGGTATGGCATAGGGTAGGGGTTAGGGTTAGGGTTAGGGTTAGGGTTAGGGTTAGGGTACGGCTTAGGGTACGGGTGAGGGTATGGGTGAGGATACTGCGTAGGGTATTGGTTAGGGTTACAGTACGTCTTAGGATACGGGTTAGGGTACGGGTGAGGGCACGGCGTAGGTTATGGGTTAGGGTTAGGTTTAGTGTTAGGGATATGGTTAGGGTTAGGTTATGGGATAGGGTACAGGTGAGGGTACGGCATAGGGTAGGGTTTAGGGTTAGGGTTAGTGTTAGGGTTACGGTTAGGGTATGGCTTAGGGTACGGGTGAGGGTACTGTGTAGGTCATTGGTTAGGGTTAGGTTATGGCTTAGGATACAGTTTATTGTATGGGTTAGGGTACGGCGCAGGGTATGGGTAAGGGTTAGGGTTAGGGTTAGAGTTAGGGTACGGCTTAGGGTACGGGTTAGGGTACGGGTGAGGGTACGGCGTAGTGTATAGGTTAGGGTTAGGGTTAGGGTTAGTGTTAGTGTTAGGGTTAGGGTACGGCTTAGCGTATGGGATAGGGTACGGGTGAGGGTACGGCATAGGGTAGGGGTTAGGGTTAGGGTTAGGGTTAGGGTTAGGGTTAGGGTTAGGGTTAGGGTTAGGGTTAGGGTACGGCTTAGGGTACGGGTGAGGGTTTGGGTGAGGATACTGCGTAGGGTATTGGTTAGGGTTAGGGTACGGCTTAGGATAAGGGTTATGGTACGTGTTAGGGTATGGCGTACGGTATGGGTTAGGGTTAGGTTTAGGGTTAGGGTTAGGGTTAGGGTTAGGGTACGGCTTAGGGCACGGGTTAGGGTACGGGTGAGGTTACGGCGTACGGTATAGTTTAGGGTTAGGGTTAGGGTTAGGGTACGGCTTAGGATACGGGTTAGGGTACGGGTGAGGGTACGGCGTAGCGTATGGTTTAGGGTTAGGGTTAGGGTTAGGGTACGGCTTAGGGTACGGGTTAGGGTACGGGTGAGGGTATGGCGTAGTGTATAGGTTAGGGTTAGGGTTAGGGTTAGGATATGGCTTAGGGTACGGGTGAGGGTACGGGTGAGGGTACTCTGTAGGCTATTGGTTATGGTTAGGGTACGGCTTAGAATACGGGTTAGGGTACGGGTTAGGTTACGGCGTAGGGTATGGTTTAGGGTTAAGGTTAGGGTTAGGGTTAGGGTTAGGGTACGGCTTAGGGTACGGCTTAGGGTACGGGTGAGGGTAAGGAGTAGTGTATAGGTTAGGGTTAGGGTTAGGGTTAGGGTACGGCTTAGGGTATGGGATAGGGTACGGGTGAGGGTACGGCGTAGGGTAGGGTTTAGGTTTAGGGTTAGGGTTAGTGTTAGGGTTAGGGTACGGCTTACGGTATGGGATAGGTTACAGGTGAGGGTACGGCGTAGGGTAGGGGTTAGGGTTAGGTTTAGGGTTAGTGTTAGGTTTAGGGTACCGCTTAGGGTATGGGATAGGGTACAGCGTCGGGTAGCGGTTAGGGTTAGGGTTAGGGTTAGGGTTAGTTTTAGGGTTAGCGATTGGTTTAGGGTACGGGTTAGGATTAGCATACTTGTTCGGGTTAGGGTTTTGGTTAGGGTTAGGGTACACGTTAGGGTTAGGGTATGGGTTAGGTTTAGGGTACACTTTAGGATTAGGGTATTTATTAAACCTATCCCACTCTCTAGATACCACTTAGCACGTAAAGTATTATTATTTGGGGTTCAGCCATGGAGAAGATTTTAGTCACTAGGATAAGATAAAGAATAAACACATTATAAAAAAATCACATAAGGATTTCTTTTTAATCTGTTCCTTAAAACACTAGTGTTTAGGAAATCTAATGGAGGCAAAAGCAGTAAAGGGTAGTTTAGGGTTAGGGTTAGGGTTAGGGTTAGGGTAGGGCTTAGGATACGGGTGAGGGTACTGGTGAGGGTACTGCGTAGGTTATTGGTTAGGGTTAGGGTACGGCTTAGGATACGGGTGAGGATATGGGTTAGGTTACGGCGTTGGGTATGGGTGAGGGTTAGGGTTAGGGTTAGGGTAAGGCTTTGGGTACGGGTTAGGGTACGGGTGAGGGTACGGCGTAGGGTAGAGGTTAGGGTTAGGTTTAGGGTTAGGGTACGGCTTAGGATACGGGTTAGGGTACGGGTGAGTGTACGGCGTAGCGTATGGGTTAGGGTTAGGGTTAGGGTACGTCTTAGGGTACGGGTTAGGGTACGGGTGAGGGTACGGCGTAGGGTAAGGTTTAGGGTTAGGGTTAGGGTTAGTTTTAGGGTTAGGGATTGGTTTAGGGTACGGGTTAGGATTAGCGTACGTGTTAGGGTTAGATTTTGGGTTAGGGTTAGGGTACGCGTTAGGGTTAGGGTATGGGTTAGGGTTAGGGTACACGTTAGGATTAGGGTATTTATTAAACCTATCCCACTCTCTAGATACCACTTAGCACGTAAAGGAATATTATTAGGGATCCAGCCATGGAGAAGATTTTTGTCACTAGGATAAGATAAAGAATAAACACATTATAAAAAAATCACATTAGGATTTTCTTTTTAACCTGTTCCTTAAAACACTAGTGCTTAGGAAATCTAATAAAGGCAAAAGCAATCAAGGGTAGTTTAGGGTTAGGGTTAGGGTTAGGGTTAGTGTTAGGGTTAGGGTATGGCTTAGGGTACGGGTGAGGGTATGGGTGAGGGTACTGCGTAGGGTATTGGTTAGGGTTAGGGTACGGCTTAGGATACGTGTTAGGGTACGGGTTAGGGTACGGCGTAGAGTGTGGGTTAGGGTTAGGGTTAGTGTTAGGTTTAGGGTTACGGTACGTCTTAGGGTACGTGTTAGGGTACGGGTGAGGGTACGGCGTAGGTTATGGGTTAGGGTTAGGGTTAGGGTTAGGGTTAGGGTACGGCTTAGGATACGGGTTAGGGTACGGGTGAGGGTATGGCATAGGTTATGGTTTAGGGTTAGGGTTAGTGTTAGGGTTATGGTACGGCTTAGGTTATGGGATAGGGTACAGGTGAGGGTATGGCATAGGGTAGGGGTTAGGGTTAGGGTTAGGGTTAGGGTACGGCTTAGGATACGGGTTAGGGTACGGGTGAGGGTACGGCGTAGCGTATGGGTTAGGGTTAGGGTTAGGGTTAGGGTACGGCTTAGGGCACGGGTTAGGGTACGGGTGAGGGTACGGCGTAGGTTATGGGTTAGGGTTAGGGTTAGGGTTAGGGTTAGTTTTAGGGTTAGGGATTGGTTTAGGGTACGGGTTAGGATTAGCATACTTGTTCGGGTTAGGGTTTTGGTGAGGGTTAGGGTACACGTTAGGGTTAGGGTATGGGTTAGGTTTAGGGTACACTTTAGGATTAGGGTATTTATTAAACCTATCCCACTCTCTAGATACCACTTAGCACGTAAAGGATTATTATTTGGGGTTCAGCCATGGAGAAGATTTTAGTCACTAGGATAAGATAAAGAATAAACACATTATAAAAAAATCACATAAGGTTTTCTTGTTAACCTGTTCCTTAAAACACTAGTGTTTAGGAAATCTAATGGAGGCAAAAGCAGTAAAGGGTAGTTTAGGGTTAGGGTTAGGGTTAGGGTTAGGGTAGGGCTTAGGATACGGGTGAGGGTACTGGTGAGGGTACTGCGTAGGTTATTGGTTAGGGTTAGGGTAAGGCTTAGGATACGGGTTAGGATATGGGTTAGGTTATGGCGTTGGGTATGGGTGAGGGTTAGGGTTAGGGTTAGGGTAAGGCTTTGGGTACGGGTTAGGGTACGGGTGAGTGTACGGCGTAGGGTAGAGGTTAGGGTTAGGTTTAGGGTTAGGGTACGGCTTAGGATACGGGTTAGGGTATGGGTGAGGGTACGGCGTAGCGTATGGGTTAGGGTTAGGGTTAGGGTTAGGGTTAGTTTTAGGGTTAGGGCTTGGTTTAGGGTACAGGTTAGGATTAGCGTACGTGTTAGGGTTAGGGTTTGGGTTAGGGTTAGGGTACGCATTAGGGTTAGGGTATGGGTTAGGGTTAGGGTACACGTTAGGATTAGGGTATTTATTAAACCTATCCCACTCTCTAGATACCACTTAGCACGTAAAGGAATATTATTTAGGGTCCAGCCATGGAGAAGATTTTCGTCACTAGGATAAGATAAAGAATAAACACATTATAAAAAAATCACATTAGGATTTTCTTTTTAACCTGTTCCTTAAAACACTCGTGCTTAGGAAATCTAATGGAGGCAAAAGCAGTCAAGGGTAGTTTAGTGTTAGGGTTAGTGTTAGGGTTAGTGTTAGGGTTAGGGTACGGCTTAGGGTATGGGATAGGGTATGGGTGAGGGTACGGCATAGGGTAGGGTTTAGGGTTAGGGTTAGTGTTAGGGTTAGGGTTAGAGTATGGCTTCGGGTACGGGTGAGGGTACTGTGTAGGTCATTGGTTAGGGTTAGGTTAAGGCTTAGGATACAGGTTATTGTATGGGTTAGGGTACGGCGCAGGGTATGGGTAAGGGTTAGGGTTAGGGTTAGGGTTAGAGTTAGGGTACGGCTTAGGGTACGGGTTAGGGTACGGGTGAGGGTACGGCATAGTGTATAGGTTAGGGTTAGGGTTAGGGTACGGCTTAGGGTACGGGTTAGGTTACGGGTGAGGGTACGGCATAGGGTATGGGTTAGGGTTAGGGTTAGGGTTAGGGTTAGTGTTAGTGTTAGGGTTAGGGTACGGCTTAGCGTATGGGATAGGGTACGGGTGAGGGTACGGCGTAGGGTAGGGGTTAGGGTTAGAGTTAGGGTTAGGGTTGGGGTTAGGGTACGGCTTAGTGTACGGGTGAGGGTACGGGTGAGGGTACTGCGTAGGGTATTGGTTAGGGTTAGGATACGGCTTAGGATACGGGTTAGGGTATGGGTTAGGGTATGGCGTAGGGTATGGGTTAGGGTTAGGGTTAGGGTTAGGGTTAGGTTACGGCTTAGGATACGGGTTAGGGTACGGGTGAAGGTACGGCGCAGCGTATGGGTTAGGGTTACGGTTAGGGTTAGGGTTAGGATACGGCTTAGGTTATGGGATAGGGTATGGGTGAGGATACTGCGTAGGGTATAGGTTAGGGTTAGGGTACGGCTTAGGATACGGGTTAGGGTACGTGTTAGGGTATGGCGTACGGTATGGGTTAGGGTTAGGGTTAGGGTTAGGGTTAGGGTTAGGGTACGGCTTAGGGTACGGGTTAGGGTACGGGTGAGGTTACGGCGTAGGGTATAGTTTAGAGTTAGGGTTAGGGTTAGGGTACGGCTTAGGATACGGGTTACGGTACGGGTGAGGGTACGGCGTAGCGTATGGTTTAGGGTTAGGGTTAGGGTTAGGGTACGGCTTAGGGTACGGGTTAGGGTACGGGTGAGGGTACGGCGTAGGTTATGGGTTAGGGTTAGGGTTAGGGTTAGGTTTAGTTTTAGGGTTAGGGATTGGTTTAGGGTACGGGTTAGGATTAGCATACTTGTTCGGGTTAGGGTTTTGGTTAGGGTTAGGGTACGCGTTAGGGTTAGGGTATGGGTTAGGTTTAGGGTACACTTTAGGATTAGGGTATTTATTAAACCTATCCCACTCTCTAGATACCACTTAGCACGTAAAGGAATATTATTTGGGGTTCAGCCATGGAGAAGATTTTAGTCACTAGGATAAGATAAAGAATAAACACATTATAAAAAAATCACATAAGGTTTTCTTTTTAACCTGTTCCTTAAAACACTAGTGTTTAGGAAATCTAATGGAGGCAAAAGCAGAAAAGGGTAGTTTAGGGTTAGGGTTAGGGTTAGGGTTAGGGTAGGGCTTAGGATACGGGTGAGGGTACCGGTGAGGGTACTGCGTAGGTTATTGGTTAGGGTTAGGGTACGGCTTAGGATACGGGTTAGGATATGGGTTAGGTTATGGCGTTGGGTATGGGTGAGGGTTAGGGTTAGGGTTAGGGTAAGGCTTTGGGTACGGGTTAGGGTACGGGTGAGGGTACGGCGTAGGGTAGAGGTTAGGGTTAGGTTTAGGGTTAGGGTACGGCTTAGGATACGGGTTAGGGTATGGGTGAGGGTACGGCGTAGCGTATGGGTTAGGGTTAGGGTTAGGGTTAGGGTTAGGGTTAGTTTTAGGGTTAGGGCTTGGTTTAGGGTACAGGTTAGGATTAGCGTACGTGTTAGGGTTAGGGTTTGGGTTAGGGTTAGGGTACGCATTAGGGTTAGGGTATGGGTTAGGGTTAGGGTACACGTTAGGATTAGGGTATTTATTAAACCTATCCCACTCTCTAGATACCACTTAGCACGTAAAGGAATATTATTTAGGGTCCAGCCATGGAGAAGATTTTCCTCACTAGGATAAGATAAAGAATAAACACATTATAAAAAAATCACATTAGGATTTTCTTTTTAACCTGTTCCTTAAAACACTCGTGCTTAGGAAATCTAATGGAGGCAAAAGCAGTCAAGGGTAGTTTAGTGTTAGGGTTAGGGTTAGGGTTAGTGTTAGGGTTAGGGTACGGCTTAGGGTATGGGATAGGGTATGGGTGAGGGTACGGCATAGGGTAGGGTTTAGGGTTAGGGTTAGTGTTAGGGTTAGGGTTAGAGTATGCCTTCGGGTACGGGTGAGGGTACTGAGTAGGTCATTGGTTAGGGTTAGGTTAAGGCTTAGGATACAGGTTATTGTATGGGTTAGGGTACGGCGCAGGGTATGGGTAAGGGTTAGGGTTAGGGTTAGGGTTAGAGTTAGGTACGGCTTAGGCTACGGGTTAGGGTACGGGTGAGGGTACGGCATAGTGTATAGGTTAGGGTTAGGGTTAGGGTACGGCTTAGGGTACGGGTTAGGTTACGGGTGAGGGTACGGCATAGGGTATAGGTTAGGGTTAGGTTTAGGGTTAGGGTTAGTGTTAGTGTTAGGGTTAGGGTACGGCTTAGCGTATGGGATAGGGTACGGGTGAGGGTACGGCGTAGGGTAGGGGTTAGGGTTAGAGTTAGGGTTAGGGTTGGGGTTAGGGTACGGCTTAGTGTACGGGTGAGGGTACGGGTGAGGGTACTGCGTAGGGTATTGGTTAGGGTTAGGATACGGCTTAGGATACGGGTTAGGGTACGGGTTAGGGTATGGCGTAGGGTATGGGTTAGGGTTAGGGTTAGGGTTAGGGTTAGGTTTAGGGTACGGCTTAGGATACGGGTTAGGGTACGGGTGAAGGTACGGCGTAGCGTATGGGTTAGGGTTAGGGTTAGGGTTAGGGTTAGGGTACGGCTTAGGTTATGGGATAGGGTACAGGTGAGGGTATGGCATAGGGTATGGGTTAGGGTTAGGGTTAGGTTTAGGGTTAGGGTACGGCTTAGGGTACGGGTGAGGGTATGGGTGAGGATACTGCGTAGGGTATTGGTTAGGGTTACGGTACGGCTTAGGATACGGGCTAGGGTACGGGTGAGGGTACGGCGTAGGTTATGGGTTAGGGTTAGGGTTAGTGTTAGGGTTATGGTACGGCTTAGGTTATGGGATAGGGTACAGGTGAGGGTATGGCATAGGGTAGGGTTTAGGGTTAGGGTTAGGGTTAGGGTTAGGATTAGGGTACGGCTTAGGGTACGGGTGAGGGTATGGGTGAGGATACTGCATAGGGTATTGGTTAGGGTTAGGGTACGGCTTAGGATATGGGTTAGGGTACATGTTAGGGTATGGCGTACGGTATGGGTTAGGGTTAGGGTTAGGGTTAGGTTTAGGGTACGGCTTAGGGTACGGGTTAGGGTACGAGTGAGGGTATGGCGTAGTGTATAGGTTAGGGTTAGGGTTAGGGTTAGGGTACGGCTTAGGGTACGGGTTAGGGTACGGGTGAGGTTACGGCGTAGGGTATAGTTTAGGGTTAGGGTTAGGGTTAGGGTACGGCTTAGGATACGGGTTAGGGTACGGGTGAGGGTACGGCGTAGCGTATGGTTTAGGGTTAGGGTTAGGGTTAGGGTACGGCTTAGGGTACGGGTTAGGGTACGGGTGAGGGTACGGTGTAGGTTATGGGTTAGGGTTAGGGTTAGGGTTAGGGTTAGTTTTAGGGTTAGGGATTGGTTTAGGGTACGGGTTAGGATTAGCATACGTGTTCGGGTTAGGGTTTTGGTTAGGGTTAGGGTACGCGTTAGGGTTAGGGTATGGGTTAGGTTTAGGGTACACTTTAGGATTAGGGTATTTATTAAACCTATCCCACTCTCTAGATACCACTTAGCACGTAAAGGAATATAATTTGGGGTTCAGCCATGGAGAAGATTTTAGTCACTAGGATAAGATAAAGAATAAACACATTATAAAAAAATCACATAAGGTTTTCTTTTTAACCTGTTCCTTAAATCACTAGTGTTTAGGAAATCTAATGGAGGCAAAAGCAGTCAAGGGTAGTTTAGGGTTAGGGTTAGGGTTAGGGTTAGGGTAGGGCTTAGGATACGGGTGAGGGTACTGGTGAGGGTACTGCGTAGGTTATTGGTTAGGGTTAGGGTACGGCTTAGGATACGGGTTAGGATATGGGTTAGGTTACGGCGTTGGGTATGGGTGAGGGTTAGGGTTAGGGTTAGGGTAAGGCTTTGGGTACGGGTTAGGGTACGGGTGAGGGTACGGCGTAGGGTAGAGGTTAGGGTTAGGTTTAGGATTAGGGTACGGCTTAGGATACGGGTTAGGGTATGGGTGAGGGTACGGCGTAGCGTATGGGTTAGGGTTAGGGTTAGGGTTAGGGTTAGTTTTAGGGTTAGGGATTGGTTTAGGGTACGGGTTAGGATTAGCGTACGTGTTAGGGTTAGGGTTTGGGTTAGGGTTAGGGTACGCATTAGGGTTAGGGTGTGGGTTAGGGTTAGGGTACACGTTAGGATTAGGGTATTTATTAAACCTATCCCACTCTCTAGATACCACTTAGCACATAAAGGAATATTATTTAGGGTCCAGCCATGGAGAAGATTTTCGTCACTAGGATAAGATAAAGAATAAACACATTATAAAAAAATCACATTAGGATTTTCTTTTTAACCTGTTCCTTAAAACACTAGTGCTTAGGAAATCTAATGGAGGCAAAAGCAGTCAAGGGAAGTTTAGGGTTAGGGTTAGGGTTAGGGTTAGTGTTAGGGTTAGGGTACGGCTTAGGGTATGGGATAGGGTATGGGTGAGGGTACGGCATAGGGTAGGGTTTAGGGTTAGGGTTAGTGTTAGGGTTAGGGTTAGGGTAGGGCTTAGGGTACGGGTGAGGGTACTGTGTAGGTCATTGGTTAGGGTTAGGTTAAGGCTTAGGATACAGGTTATTGTATTGATTAGGGTACGGCGCAGGGTATGGGTAAGGGTTAGGGTTAGGGTTAGGGTTAGAGTTAGGGTACGGCTTAGGGTACGGGTTAGGGTACGGGTGAGGGTACGGCGTAGTGTATAGGTTAGGGTTAGGGTTAGGGTACGGCTTAGGGTACGGATTAGGTTATGGGCGAGGGTACGGCGTAAGGTATAGGTTAGGGTTAGGGTTAGGGTTAGTGTTACTGTTAGGGTTAGGGTACGGCTTAGCGTATGGGATAGGGTACGGGTGAGGGTACGGCGTAGGGTAGGGGTTAGGGTTAGGGTTAGGGTTAGGGTTAGGGTATGGCTTAGGGTACGGGTGAGGGTACGGGTGAGGGTAATGCGTAGGGTATTGGTTAGGGTTAGGGTACGACTTAGGATACGGGTTAGGGTACGGGTTAGGGTACGGCGTAGAGTGTGGGTTAGGGTTAGGGTTAGTGTTAGGGTTAGGGTTACGGTACGTCTTAGGGTACGTGTTAGGGTACGGGTGAGGGTACGGCGTAGGTTATGGGTTAGGGTTAGGGTTAGGGTTAGGGTTAGGGTACGGCTTAGGATACGGGTTAGGGTACGGGTGAGGGTACGGCGTAGGTTAAGGTTTAGGGTTAGGGTTAGTGTTAGGGTTATGGTACGGCTTAGGTTATGCGATAGGGTACAGGTGAGGGTATGGCATAGGGTAGGGGTTAGGTTTACGGTTAGGGTTGGGGTTAGGGTTAGGTTTAGGGTACGGCTTAGGGTACGGGTGAGGGTTAGGGTTAGGGTTAGTGTTAGGGTTAGGGTACGGCTTAGGGTATGGGATAGGGTATGGGTGAGGGTACGGCATAGGGTAGGGTTTAGGGTTAGGGTTAGTGTTAGGGTTAGGGTTAGGGTATGGCTTAGGGTACGGGTGAGGGTACTGTGTAGGTCATTGGTTAGGGTTAGGTTAAGGCTTAGGATACAGGTTATTGTATGGGTTAGGGTACGGCGCAGGGTATGGGTAATGGTTAGGGTTAGGGTTAGGGTTAGAGTTAGGGTACGGCTTAGGGTACGGGTTAGGGTACGGGTGAGGGTACGGCGTAGTGTATAGGTTAGGGTTAGGGTTAGGGTACGGCTTAGGGTACGGGTTAGGTTACGGGTGAGTGTACGGCGTAGAGTATGGGTTAGGGTTAGGGTTAGGGTTAGGGTTAGTGTTAGCGTTAGGGTACGGCTTAGCGTATGGGATAGTGTACGGGTGAGAGTACGGCGTAGGGTAGGGGTTAGGGTTAGAGTTAGGGTTAGGGTTGGGGTTAGGGTACGGCTTAGGGTACGGGTGAGGGTACGGGTGAGGGTACTGCGTAGGGTATTGGTTAGGGTTAGGATATGGCTTAGGATACGGGTTAGGGTACGGGTTAGGGTATGGCGTAGGGTATGGGTTAGGGTTAGGGTTAGGGTTAGGGTACGGCTTAGGATACGGGTTAGGGTACGGGTGAGGGTACGGCGTAGCGTATGGGTTAGGGTTAGGGTTAGGGTACGTCTTAGGCTACGGGTTAGGGTACGGGTGAGGGTACGGCGTAGGGTAAGGGTTAGGGTTAGGGTTAGGGTTAGGGTTAGTTTTAGGGTTAGGGATTGGTTTAGGGTACGGGTTAGGATTAGCGTACGTGTTAGGGTTAGGTTTTGGGTTAGGGTTAGGGTACGCGTTAGGGTTAGGGTATGGGTTAGGGTTAGGTTACACGTTAGGATTAGGGTATTTATTAAACCTATCCCACTCTCTAGATACCACTTAGCACGTAAAGGAATATTATTAGGGATCCAGCCATGGAGAAGATTTTAGTCACTAGGATAAGATAAAGAATAAACACATTATAAAAAAATCACATTAGGATTTTCTTTTTAACCTGATCCTTAAAACACTTGTGCTTAGGAAATCTAATGGAGGCAAAAGCAATCAAGGGTAGTTTAGGGTTAGGGTTAGGGTTAGGGTTAGTGTTAGGGTTAGGGTACGGCTTAGGGTATGGGATAGGGTACGGGTGAGGGTACGGCGTAGGGTAGGGGTTAGGGTTAGGGTTAGGGTTATGGTTAGGGTATGGCTTAGGGTACGGGTGAGGGTACGGGTGAGTGTACTGCGTAGGGTATTGGTTAGGGTTAGGGTACGGCTTAGGATACGTGTTAGGGTACGGGTTAGGGTACGGCGTAGAGTGTGGGTTAGGGTTAGGGTTAGGGTTAGGGTTAGGGTACGGCTTAGGGTACGGGTTAGGGTACGGGTGAGGTTACGTCGTAGGGTATAGTTTAGGGTTAGGGTTAGGGTTAGGGTAAGGCTTAGGATACGGGTTAGGGTACGGGTGAGGGTACGGCGTAGCATATGGTTTAGGGTTAGGGTTAGGGTACGGCTTAGGGTACGGGTTAGGGTATGGGTGAGGGTACGGTGTAGGTTATGGGTTAGGGTTAGGGTTAGGGTTAGGGTTAGTTTTAGGGTTAGGGATTGGTTTAGGGTACGGGTTAGGATTAGCATACGTGTTCGGGTTAGGGTTTGGGTTAGGGTTAGGGTACGCATTAGGGTTAGGGTATGGGTTAGGTTTAGGGTACACTTTAGGATTAGGGTATTTATTAAACCTATCCCACTCTCTAGATACCACTTAGCACGTGAAGGAATATTATTTGGGGTTCAGCCATGGAGAAGATTTTATTCACTAGGATAAGATAAAGAATAAACACATTATAAAAAAATCACATAAGGTTTTCTTTTTAACCTGTTCCTTAAAACACTAGTGTTTAGGAAATCTAATGGAGGCAAAAGCAGTAAAGGGTAGTTTAGGGTTAGGGTTAGGGTTAGGGTTGGGGTAGGGCTTAGGATACGGGTGAGGGTACTGGTGAGGGTACTGCGTAGGTTATTGGTTAGGGTTAGGGTACGGCTTAGGATACGGGTTAGGATATGGGTTAGGTTATGGCGTTGGGTATGGGTGAGGGTTAGGGTTAGGGTTAGGGTAAGGCTTTGGGTACGGGTTAGGGTACGGGTGAGGGTACGGCGTAGGGTAGAGGTTAGGGTTAGGTTTAGGGTTAGGGTACGGCTTAGGATACGGGTTAGGGTATGGGTGAGGGTACGGCGTAGCGTATGGGTTAGGGTTAGGGTTAGGGTTAGGGTTAGTTTTAGGGTTAGGTCTTGGTTTAGGGTACAGGTTAGGATTAGCGTACGTGTTAGGGTTAGGGTTTGGGTTAGGGTTAGGGTACGCCTTAGGGTTAGGGTATGGGTTAGGGTTAGGGTACACGTTAGGATTAGGGTATTTATTAAACCTATCCCACTCTCTAGATACCACTTAGCACGTAAAGGAATATTATTTAGGGTCCAGCCATGGAGAAGATTTTCGTCACTAGGATAAGATAAAGAATAAACACATTATAAAAAAATCACATTAGGATTTTCTTTTTAACCTGTTCCTTAAAACACTCGTGCTTAGGAAATCTAATGGAGGCAAAAGCAGTCAAGGGTAGTTTAGTGTTAGGGTTAGTGTTAGGGTTAGTGTTAGGGTTAGGGTACGGCTTAGGGTATGGGATAGGGTATGGGTGAGGGTACGGCATAGGGTAGGGTTTAGGGTTAGGGTTAGTGTTAGGGTTAGGGTTAGAGTATGGCTTCGGGTACGGGTGAGGGTACTGTGTAGGTCATTGGTTAGGGTTAGGTTAAGGCTTAGGATACAGGTTATTGTATGGGTTAGGGTACGGCGCAGGGTATGGGTAAGGGTTAGGGTTAGGGTTAGGGTTAGAGTTAGGGTACTGCTTAGGGTACGGGTTAGGGTACGGGTGAGGGTACGGCATAGTGTATAGGTTAGGGTTAGGGTTAGGGTACGGCTTAGGGTACGGGTTAGGTTACGGGTGAGGGTACGGCATAGGGTATGGGTTAGGGTTAGGGTTAGGGTTAGGGTTAGTGTTAGTGTTAGGGTTAGGGTACGGCTTAGCGTATGGGATAGGGTACGGGTGAGGGTACGGCGTAGGGTAGGGGTTAGGGTTAGAGTTAGGGTTAGGGTTGGGGTTAGGGTACGGCTTAGTGTACGGGTGAGGGTACGGGTGAGGGTACTGCGTAGGGTATTGGTTAGGGTTAGGATACGGCTTAGGATACGGGTTAGGGTACGGGTTAGGGTATGGCGTAGGGTATGGGTTAGGGTTAGGGTTAGTGTTAGGGTTAGGGTACGGCTTAGGGTATGGGATAGGGTACGGGTGAGGGTACGGCGTAGGGTAGGGGTTAGGGTTAGGGTTAGGGTTATGGTTAGGGTATGGCTTAGGGTACGGGTGAGGGTACGGGTGAGTGTACTGCATAGGGTATTGGTTAGGGTTAGGGTACGGCTTAGGATACGTGTTAGGGTACGGGTTAGGGTACGGCGTAGAGTGTGGGTTAGGGTTAGGGTTAGGGTTAGGGTTAGGGTTAGGGTACGGCTTAGGGTACGGGTTAGGGTACGGGTGAGGTTACGTCGTAGGGTATAGTTTAGGGTTAGGGTTAGGGTTAGGGTACGGCTTAGGATACGGGTTAGGGTACGGGTGAGGGTACGGCGTAGCATATGGTTTAGGGTTAGGGTTAGGGTACGGCTTAGGGTACGGGTTAGGGTACGGGTGAGGGTACGGTGTAGGTTATGGGTTAGGGTTAGGGTTAGGGTTAGGGTTAGTTTTAGGGTTAGGGATTGGTTTAGGGTACGGGTTAGGATTAGCATACGTGTTCGGGTTAGGGTTTGGGTTAGGGTTAGGGTACGCATTAGGGTTAGGGTATGGGTTAGGTTTAGGGTACACTTTAGGATTAGGGTATTTATTAAACCTATCCCACTCTCTAGATACCACTTAGCACGTGAAGGAATATTATTTGGGGTTCAGCCATGGAGAAGATTTTATTCACTAGGATAAGATAAAGAATAAACACATTATAAAAAAATCACATAAGGTTTTCTTTTTAACCTGTTCCTTAAAACACTAGTGTTTAGGAAATCTAATGGAGGCAAAAGCAGTAAAGGGTAGTTTAGGGTTAGGGTTAGGGTTAGGGTTGGGGTAGGGCTTAGGATACGGGTGAGGGTACTGGTGAGGGTACTGCGTAGGTTATTGGTTAGGGTTAGGGTACGGCTTAGGATACGGGTTAGGATATGGGTTAGGTTATGGCGTTGGGTATGGGTGAGGGTTAGGGTTAGGGTTAGGGTAAGGCTTTGGGTACGGGTTAGGGTACGGGTGAGGGTACGGCGTAGGGTAGAGGTTAGGGTTAGGTTTAGGGTTAGGGTACGGCTTAGGATACGGGTTAGGGTATGGGTGAGGGTACGGCGTAGCGTATGGGTTAGGGTTAGGGTTAGGGTTAGGGTTAGTTTTAGGGTTAGGTCTTGGTTTAGGGTACAGGTTAGGATTAGCGTACGTGTTAGGGTTAGGGTTTGGGTTAGGGTTAGGGTACGCCTTAGGGTTAGGGTATGGGTTAGGGTTAGGGTACACGTTAGGATTAGGGTATTTATTAAACCTATCCCACTCTCTAGATACCACTTAGCACGTAAAGGAATATTATTTAGGGTCCAGCCATGGAGAAGATTTTCGTCACTAGGATAAGATAAAGAATAAACACATTATAAAAAAATCACATTAGGATTTTCTTTTTAACCTGTTCCTTAAAACACTCGTGCTTAGGAAATCTAATGGAGGCAAAAGCAGTCAAGGGTAGTTTAGTGTTAGGGTTAGTGTTAGGGTTAGTGTTAGGGTTAGGGTACGGCTTAGGGTATGGGATAGGGTATGGGTGAGGGTACGGCATAGGGTAGGGTTTAGGGTTAGGGTTAGTGTTAGGGTTAGGGTTAGAGTATGGCTTCGGGTACGGGTGAGGGTACTGTGTAGGTCATTGGTTAGGGTTAGGTTAAGGCTTAGGATACAGGTTATTGTATGGGTTAGGGTACGGCGCAGGGTATGGGTAAGGGTTAGGGTTAGGGTTAGGGTTAGAGTTAGGGTACTGCTTAGGGTACGGGTTAGGGTACGGGTGAGGGTACGGCATAGTGTATAGGTTAGGGTTAGGGTTAGGGTACGGCTTAGGGTACGGGTTAGGTTACGGGTGAGGGTACGGCATAGGGTATGGGTTAGGGTTAGGGTTAGGGTTAGGGTTAGTGTTAGTGTTAGGGTTAGGGTACGGCTTAGCGTATGGGATAGGGTACGGGTGAGGGTACGGCGTAGGGTAGGGGTTAGGGTTAGAGTTAGGGTTAGGGTTGGGGTTAGGGTACGGCTTAGTGTACGGGTGAGGGTACGGGTGAGGGTACTGCGTAGGGTATTGGTTAGGGTTAGGATACGGCTTAGGATACGGGTTAGGGTACGGGTTAGGGTATGGCGTAGGGTATGGGTTAGGGTTAGGGTTAGGGTTAGGGTTAGGGTTAGGTTACGGCTTAGGATACGGGTTAGGGTACGGGTGAAGGTACGGCGCAGCGTATGGGTTAGGTTTACGGTTAGGGTTAGGGTTAGGATACGGCTTAGGTTATGGGATAGGGTATGGGTGAGGATACTGCATAGGGTATAGGTTAGGGTTAGGATACGGCTTAGGATACGGGTTAGGGTACGTGTTAGGGTATGGCGTACGGTATGGGTTAGGGTTAGGGTTAGGGTTAGGGTTAGGGTTAGGGTACGGCTTAGGGTACGGGTTAGGGTACGGGTGAGGTTACGGCGTAGGGTATAGTTTAGAGTTAGGGTTAGGGTTAGGGTACGGCTTAGGATACGGGTTAGGGTACGGGTGAGGGTACGGCGTAGCGTATGGTTTAGGGTTAGGGTTAGGGTTAGGGTACGGCTTAGGGTACGGGTTAGGGTACGGGTGAGGGTACGGGTGAGGGTACGGCGTAGGTTATGGGTTAGGGTTAGGGTTAGGGTTAGGTTTAGTTTTACGGTTAGGGATTGGTTTAGGGTACGGGTTAGGATTAGCATACTTGTTCGGGTTAGGGTTTTGGTTAGGGTTAGGGTACGCGTTAGGGTTAGGGTATGGGTTAGGTTTAGGGTACACTTTAGGATTAGGGTATTTATTAAACCTATCCCACTCTCTAGATACCACTTAGCACGTGAAGGAATATTATTTGGGGTTCAGCCATGGAGAAGATTTTATTCACTAGGATAAGATAAAGAATAAACACATTATAAAAAAATCACATAAGGTTTTCTTTTTAACCTGTTCCTTAAAACACTAGTGTTTAGGAAATCTAATGGAGGCAAAAGCAGTAAAGGGTAGTTTAGGGTTAGGGTTAGGGTTAGGGTTGGGGTAGGGCTTAGGATACGGGTGAGGGTACTGGTGAGGGTACTGCGTAGGTTATTGGTTAGGGTTAGGGTACGGCTTAGGATACGGGTTAGGATATGGGTTAGGTTATGGCGTTGGGTATGGGTGAGGGTTAGGGTTAGGGTTAGGGTAAGGCTTTGGGTACGGGTTAGGGTACGGGTGAGGGTACGGCGTAGGGTAGAGGTTAGGGTTAGGTTTAGGGTTAGGGTACGGCTTAGGATACGGGTTAGGGTATGGGTGAGGGTACGGCGTAGCGTATGGGTTAGGGTTAGGGTTAGGGTTAGGGTTAGTTTTAGGGTTAGGTCTTGGTTTAGGGTACAGGTTAGGATTAGCGTACGTGTTAGGGTTAGGGTTTGGGTTAGGGTTAGGGTACGCCTTAGGGTTAGGGTATGGGTTAGGGTTAGGGTACACGTTAGGATTAGGGTATTTATTAAACCTATCCCACTCTCTAGATACCACTTAGCACGTAAAGGAATATTATTTAGGGTCCAGCCATGGAGAAGATTTTCGTCACTAGGATAAGATAAAGAATAAACACATTATAAAAAAATCACATTAGGATTTTCTTTTTAACCTGTTCCTTAAAACACTCGTGCTTAGGAAATCTAATGGAGGCAAAAGCAGTCAAGGGTAGTTTAGTGTTAGGGTTAGTGTTAGGGTTAGTGTTAGGGTTAGGGTACGGCTTAGGGTATGGGATAGGGTATGGGTGAGGGTACGGCATAGGGTAGGGTTTAGGGTTAGGGTTAGTGTTAGGGTTAGGGTTAGAGTATGGCTTCGGGTACGGGTGAGGGTACTGTGTAGGTCATTGGTTAGGGTTAGGTTAAGGCTTAGGATACAGGTTATTGTATGGGTTAGGGTACGGCGCAGGGTATGGGTAAGGGTTAGGGTTAGGGTTAGGGTTAGAGTTAGGGTACTGCTTAGGGTACGGGTTAGGGTACGGGTGAGGGTACGGCATAGTGTATAGGTTAGGGTTAGGGTTAGGGTACGGCTTAGGGTACGGGTTAGGTTACGGGTGAGGGTACGGCATAGGGTATGGGTTAGGGTTAGGGTTAGGGTTAGGGTTAGTGTTAGTGTTAGGGTTAGGGTACGGCTTAGCGTATGGGATAGGGTACGGGTGAGGGTACGGCGTAGGGTAGGGGTTAGGGTTAGAGTTAGGGTTAGGGTTGGGGTTAGGGTACGGCTTAGTGTACGGGTGAGGGTACGGGTGAGGGTACTGCGTAGGGTATTGGTTAGGGTTAGGATACGGCTTAGGATACGGGTTAGGGTACGGGTTAGGGTATGGCGTAGGGTATGGGTTAGGGTTAGGGTTAGTGTTAGGGTTAGGGTACGGCTTAGGGTATGGGATAGGGTACGGGTGAGGGTACGGCGTAGGGTAGGGGTTAGGGTTAGGGTTAGGGTTATGGTTAGGGTATGGCTTAGGGTACGGGTGAGGGTACGGGTGAGTGTACTGCATAGGGTATTGGTTAGGGTTAGGGTACGGCTTAGGATACGTGTTAGGGTACGGGTTAGGGTACGGCGTAGAGTGTGGGTTAGGGTTAGGGTTAGGGTTAGGGTTAGGGTTAGGGTACGGCTTAGGGTACGGGTTAGGGTACGGGTGAGGTTACGTCGTAGGGTATAGTTTAGGGTTAGGGTTAGGGTTAGGGTACGGCTTAGGATACGGGTTAGGGTACGGGTGAGGGTACGGCGTAGCATATGGTTTAGGGTTAGGGTTAGGGTACGGCTTAGGGTACGGGTTAGGGTACGGGTGAGGGTACGGTGTAGGTTATGGGTTAGGGTTAGGGTTAGGGTTAGGGTTAGTTTTAGGGTTAGGGATTGGTTTAGGGTACGGGTTAGGATTAGCATACGTGTTCGGGTTAGGGTTTGGGTTAGGGTTAGGGTACGCATTAGGGTTAGGGTATGGGTTAGGTTTAGGGTACACTTTAGGATTAGGGTATTTATTAAACCTATCCCACTCTCTAGATACCACTTAGCACGTGAAGGAATATTATTTGGGGTTCAGCCATGGAGAAGATTTTATTCACTAGGATAAGATAAAGAATAAACACATTATAAAAAAATCACATAAGGTTTTCTTTTTAACCTGTTCCTTAAAACACTAGTGTTTAGGAAATCTAATGGAGGCAAAAGCAGTAAAGGGTAGTTTAGGGTTAGGGTTAGGGTTAGGGTTGGGGTAGGGCTTAGGATACGGGTGAGGGTACTGGTGAGGGTACTGCGTAGGTTATTGGTTAGGGTTAGGGTACGGCTTAGGATACGGGTTAGGATATGGGTTAGGTTATGGCGTTGGGTATGGGTGAGGGTTAGGGTTAGGGTTAGGGTAAGGCTTTGGGTACGGGTTAGGGTACGGGTGAGGGTACGGCGTAGGGTAGAGGTTAGGGTTAGGTTTAGGGTTAGGGTACGGCTTAGGATACGGGTTAGGGTATGGGTGAGGGTACGGCGTAGCGTATGGGTTAGGGTTAGGGTTAGGGTTAGGGTTAGTTTTAGGGTTAGGTCTTGGTTTAGGGTACAGGTTAGGATTAGCGTACGTGTTAGGGTTAGGGTTTGGGTTAGGGTTAGGGTACGCCTTAGGGTTAGGGTATGGGTTAGGGTTAGGGTACACGTTAGGATTAGGGTATTTATTAAACCTATCCCACTCTCTAGATACCACTTAGCACGTAAAGGAATATTATTTAGGGTCCAGCCATGGAGAAGATTTTCGTCACTAGGATAAGATAAAGAATAAACACATTATAAAAAAATCACATTAGGATTTTCTTTTTAACCTGTTCCTTAAAACACTCGTGCTTAGGAAATCTAATGGAGGCAAAAGCAGTCAAGGGTAGTTTAGTGTTAGGGTTAGTGTTAGGGTTAGTGTTAGGGTTAGGGTACGGCTTAGGGTATGGGATAGGGTATGGGTGAGGGTACGGCATAGGGTAGGGTTTAGGGTTAGGGTTAGTGTTAGGGTTAGGGTTAGAGTATGGCTTCGGGTACGGGTGAGGGTACTGTGTAGGTCATTGGTTAGGGTTAGGTTAAGGCTTAGGATACAGGTTATTGTATGGGTTAGGGTACGGCGCAGGGTATGGGTAAGGGTTAGGGTTAGGGTTAGGGTTAGAGTTAGGGTACTGCTTAGGGTACGGGTTAGGGTACGGGTGAGGGTACGGCATAGTGTATAGGTTAGGGTTAGGGTTAGGGTACGGCTTAGGGTACGGGTTAGGTTACGGGTGAGGGTACGGCATAGGGTATGGGTTAGGGTTAGGGTTAGGGTTAGGGTTAGTGTTAGTGTTAGGGTTAGGGTACGGCTTAGCGTATGGGATAGGGTACGGGTGAGGGTACGGCGTAGGGTAGGGGTTAGGGTTAGAGTTAGGGTTAGGGTTGGGGTTAGGGTACGGCTTAGTGTACGGGTGAGGGTACGGGTGAGGGTACTGCGTAGGGTATTGGTTAGGGTTAGGATACGGCTTAGGATACGGGTTAGGGTACGGGTTAGGGTATGGCGTAGGGTATGGGTTAGGGTTAGGGTTAGGGTTAGGGTTAGGGTTAGGTTACGGCTTAGGATACGGGTTAGGGTACGGGTGAAGGTACGGCGCAGCGTATGGGTTAGGTTTACGGTTAGGGTTAGGGTTAGGATACGGCTTAGGTTATGGGATAGGGTATGGGTGAGGATACTGCATAGGGTATAGGTTAGGGTTAGGATACGGCTTAGGATACGGGTTAGGGTACGTGTTAGGGTATGGCGTACGGTATGGGTTAGGGTTAGGGTTAGGGTTAGGGTTAGGGTTAGGGTACGGCTTAGGGTACGGGTTAGGGTACGGGTGAGGTTACGGCGTAGGGTATAGTTTAGAGTTAGGGTTAGGGTTAGGGTACGGCTTAGGATACGGGTTAGGGTACGGGTGAGGGTACGGCGTAGCGTATGGTTTAGGGTTAGGGTTAGGGTTAGGGTACGGCTTAGGGTACGGGTTAGGGTACGGGTGAGGGTACGGGTGAGGGTACGGCGTAGGTTATGGGTTAGGGTTAGGGTTAGGGTTAGGTTTAGTTTTACGGTTAGGGATTGGTTTAGGGTACGGGTTAGGATTAGCATACTTGTTCGGGTTAGGGTTTTGGTTAGGGTTAGGGTACGCGTTAGGGTTAGGGTATGGGTTAGGTTTAGGGTACACTTTAGGATTAGGGTATTTATTAAACCTATCCCACTCTCTAGATACCACTTAGCACGTAAAGGAATATTATTTGGGGTTCAGCCATGGAGAAGATTTTAGTCACTAGGATAAGATAAAGAATAAACACATTATAAAAAAATCACATAAGGTTTTCTTTTTAACCTGTTCCCTAAAACACTAGTGTTTAGGAAATCTAATGGAGGCAAAAGCAGTAAAGGGTAGTTTAGGGTTAGGGTTAGGGTTAGGGTTAGGGTAGGGCTTAGGATACGGGTGAGGGTACTGGTGAGGGTACTGCGTAGGTTATTGGTTAGGGTTAGGGTACGGCTTAGGATACGGGTTAGGATATGGGTTAGGTTATGGCGTTGGGTATGGGTGAGCGTTAGGGTTAGGGTTAGGGTAAGGCTTTGGGTACGGGTTAGGGTACGGGTGAGGGTACGGCGTAGGGTAGAGGTTAGGGTTAGGTTTAGGGTTAGGGTACGGCTTAGGATACGGGTTAGGGTATGGGTGAGGGTACGGCGTAGTGTATGGGTTAGGGTTAGGGTTAGGGTTAGGGTTAGTTTTAGGGTTAGGGCTTGGTTTAGGGTACAGGTTAGGATTAGCGTACGTGTTAGGGTTAGGGTTTGGGTTAGGGTTAGGGTACGCATTAGGGTTAGGGTATGGGTTAGGGTTAGGGTACACGTTAGGATTAGGGTATTTATTAAACCTATCCCACTCTCTAGATACCACTTAGCACGTAAAGGAATATTATTTAGGGTCCAGCCATGGAGAAGATTTTCGTCACTAGGATAAGATAAAGAATAAACACATTATAAAAAAATCACATTAGGATTTTCTTTTTAACCTGTTCCTTAAAACACTAGTGCTTAGGAAATCTAATGGAGGCAAAAGCAGTCAAGGGTAGTTTAGTGTTAGGGTTAGTGTTAGGGTTAGTGTTAGGGTTAGGGTACGGCTTAGGGTATGGGATAGGGTATGGGTGAGGGTACGGCATAGGGTAGGGTTTAGGGTTAGGGTTAGTGTTAGGGTTAGGGTTAGAGTATGGCTTCGGGTACGGGTGAGGGTACTGTGTAGGTCATTGGTTAGGGTTAGGTTAAGGCTTAGGATACAGGTTATTGTATGGGTTAGGGTACGGCGCAGGGTATGGGTAAGGGTTAGGGTTAGGGTTAGGGTTAGAGTTAGGGTACGGCTTAGGGTACGGGTTAGGGTACGGGTGAGGGTACGGCATAGTGTATAGGTTAGGGTTAGGGTTAGGGTACGGCTTAGGGTACGGGTTAGGTTACGGGTGAGGGTACGGCATAGGGTATGGGTTAGGGTTAGGGTTAGGGTTAGGGTTAGTGTTAGTGTTAGGGTTAGGGTACGGCTTAGCGTATGGGATAGGGTACGGGTGAGGGTACGGCGTAGGGTAGGGGTTAGGGTTAGAGTTAGGGTTAGGGTTGGGGTTAGGGTACGGCTTAGTGTACGGGTGAGGGTACGGGTGAGGGTACTGCGTAGGGTATTGGTTAGGGTTAGGATACGGCTTAGGATACGGGTTAGGGTACGGGTTAGGGTATGGCGTAGGGTATGGGTTAGGGTTACGGTTAGGGTTAGGGTTAGGGTTAGGTTACGGCTTAGGATACGGGTTAGTGTACGGGTGAAGGTACGGCGTAGCGTATGGGTTAGGGTTAGGGTTAGGGTTAGGGTTAGGGTACGGCTTAGGTTATGGGATAGGGTATGGGTGAGGATACTGCGTAGGGTATAGGTTAGGGTTAGGGTACGGCTTAGGATACGGGTTAGGGTACGTGTTAGGGTATGGCGTACGGTATGGGTTAGGGTTAGGGTTAGGGTTAGGGTTAGGGTTAGGGTACGGCTTAGGGTACGGGTTAGGGTACGGGTGAGGTTACGGCGTAGGGTATAGTTTAGAGTTAGGGTTAGGGTTAGGGTACGGCTTAGGATACGGGTTAGGGTACGGGTGAGGGTACGGCGTAGCGTATGGTTTAGGGTTAGGGTTAGGGTTAGGGTACGGCTTAGGGTACGGGTTAGGGTACGGGTGAGGGTACGGCGTAGGTTATGGGTTAGGGTTAGGGTTAGGGTTAGGTTTAGTTTTAGGGTTAGGGATTGGTTTAGGGTACGGGCTAGGATTAGCATACTTGTTCGGGTTAGGGTTTTGGTTAGGGTTAGGGTACGCGTTAGGGTTAGGGTATGGGTTAGGTTTAGGGTACACGTTAGGATTAGGGTATTTATTAAACCTATCCCACTCTCTAGATACCACTTAGCACGTAAAGGAATATTATTTAGGGTCCAGCCATGGAGAAGATTTTCCTCACTAGGATAAGATAAAGAATAAACACATTATAAAAAAATCACATTAGGATTTTCTTTTTAACCTGTTCCTTAAAACACTCGTGCTTAGGAATTCTAATGGAGGCAAAAGCAGTCAAGGGTAGTTTAGTGTTAGGGTTAGGGTTAGGGTTAGTGTTAGGGTTAGGGTACGGCTTAGGGTATGGGATAGGGTATGGGTGAGGGTACGGCGCAGGGTATGGGTAAGGGTTAGGGTTAGGGTTAGGGTTAGAGTTAGGGTACGGCTTAGGGTACGGGTTAGGGTACGGGTGAGGGTACGGCATAGTGTATAGGTTAGGGATAGGGTTAGGGTACGGCTTAGGGTACGGGTTAGGTTACGGGTGAGGGTACGGCATAGGGTATGGGTTAGGGTTAGGGTTAGGGTTAGGGTTAGTGTTAGTGTTAGGGTTAGGGTACGGCTTAGCGTATGGGATAGGGTACGGGTGAGGGTACGGCGTAGGGTAGGGGTTAGGGTTAGAGTTAGGGTTAGGGTTGGGGTTAGGGTACGGCTTAGTGTACGGGTGAGGGTACGGGTGAGGGTACTGCGTAGGGTATTGGTTAGGGTTAGGATACGGCTTAGGATACGGGTTAGGGTACGGGTTAGGGTATGGCGTAGGGTATGGGTTAGGGTTAGGGTTAGGGTTAGGGTTAGGTGTAGGGTACGGCTTAGGATACGGGTTAGGGTACGGGTGAAGGTACGGCGTAGCGTATGGGTTAGGGTTAGGGTTAGGGTTAGGGTTAGGGTACGGCTTAGGGTACGGGTGAGGGTATGGGTGAGGATACTGCGTAGGGTATTTGTTAGGGTTATGGTACGTCTTAGGATACCGGCTAGGGTACGGGTGAGGGTACGGCGTAGGTTATGGGTTAGGGTTAGGGTTAGTGTTAGGGTTATGGTACGGCTTAGGTTATGGGATAGGGTACAGGTGAGGGTATGGCATAGGGTAGGGTTTAGGGTTAGGGTTAGGGTTAGTGTTAGGGTTAGGGTACGGCTTAGGGTACGGGTGAGGGTATGGGTGAGGATACTGCATAGGGTATTGGTTAGGGTTAGGGTACGGCTTAGGATATGGGTTAGGGTACATGTTAGGGTATGGCGTACGGTATGGGTTAGGGTTAGGGTTAGGGTTAGGGTTAGGGTAAGGCTTTGGGTACGGGTTAGGGTACGGGTGAGGGTACGGCGTAGGGTAGAGGTTAGGGTTAGGTTTAGGATTAGGGTACGGCTTAGGATACGGGTTAGGGTATGGGTGAGGGTACGGCGTAGCGTATGGGTTAGGGTTAGGGTTAGGGTTAGGGTTAGTTTTAGGGTTAGGGATTGGTTTAGGGTACGGGTTAGGATTAGCGTACGTGTTAGGGTTAGGGTTTGGGTTAGGGTTAGGGTACGCATTAGGGTTAGGGTGTGGGTTAGGGTTAGGGTACACGTTAGGATTAGGGTATTTATTAAACCTATCCCACTCTCTAGATACCACTTAGCACGTAAAGGAATATTATTTAGGGTCCAGCCATGGAGAAGATTTTCGTCACTAGGATAAGATAAAGAATAAACACATTATAAAAAAATCACATTAGGATTTTCTTTTTAACCTGTTCCTTAAAACACTAGTGCTTAGGAAATCTAATGGAGGCAAAAGCAGTCAAGGGAAGTTTAGGGTTAGGGTTAGGGTTAGGGTTAGTGTTAGGGTTAGGGTACGGCTTAGGGTATGGTATAGGGTATGGGTGAGGGTACGGCATAGGGTAGGGTTTAGGGTTAGGGTTAGTGTTAGGGTTAGGGTTAGGGTATGGCTTAGGGTACGGGTGAGGGTACTGTGTAGGTCATTGGTTAGGGTTAGGTTAAGGCTTAGGATACAGGTTATTGTATTGATTAGGGTACGGCACAGGGTATGGGTAAGGGTTAGGGTTAGGGTTAGGGTTAGAGTTAGGGTACGGCTTAGGGTACGGGTTAGGGTACGGGTGAGGGTACGGCGTAGTGTATAGGTTAGGGTTAGGGTTAGGGTACGGCTTAGGGTACGGATTAGGTTATGGGCGAGGGTACGGCGTAAGGTATAGGTTAGGGTTAGGGTTAGGGTTAGTGTTACTGTTAGGGTTAGGGTACGGCTTAGCGTATGGGATAGGGTACGGGTGAGGGTACGGCGTAGGGTAGGGGTTAGGGTTAGGGTTAGGGTTAGGGTTAGGGTATGGCTTAGGGTACGGGTGAGGGTACGGGTGAGGGTAATGCGTAGGGTATTGGTTAGGGTTAGGGTACGACTTAGGATACGGGTTAGGGTACGGGTTAGGGTACGGCGTAGAGTGTGGGTTAGGGTTAGGGTTAGTGTTAGGGTTAGGGTTACGGTACGTCTTAGGGTACGTGTTAGGGTACGGGTGAGGGTACGGCGTAGGTTATGGGTTAGGGTTAGGGTTAGGGTTAGGGTTAGGGTACGGCTTAGGATACGGGTTAGGGTACGGGTGAGGGTACGGCGTAGGTTAAGGTTTAGGGTTAGGGTTAGTGTTAGGGTTATGGTACGGCTTAGGTTATGCGATAGGGTACAGGTGAGGGTATGGCATAGGGTAGGGGTTAGGTTTACGGTTAGGGTTGGGGTTAGGGTTAGGTTTAGGGTACGGCTTAGGGTACGGGTGAGGGTATGGGTGAGGATACTGCGTAGGGTATTGGTTAGGGTTAGGGTACGGCTTAGGATACGGGTTAGGGTACGTGTTAGGATATGGCGTACGGTATGGGTTAGGGTTAGGGTTAGGGTTAGGGTTACGGTTAGGGTTAGGGTACGGCTTAGGGTTCGGGTTAGGGTACGGGTGAGGTTACGGCGTAGGGTATAGTTTAGGGTTAGGGTTAGGATTAGGGTACGGCTTAGGATACGGGTTAGGGTACGGGTGAGGGTACGGCGTAGCGTATGGTTTAGGGTTAGGGTTAGGGTTAGGGTACGGCTTAGGGTACGGGTTAGGGTACGGGTGAGGGTATGGTGTAGTGTATAGGTTAGGGTTAGGGTTAGGGTTAGGGTATGGCTTAGGGTACGGGTGAGGGTACGGGTGAGGGTACTGTGTAGGGTATTGGTTATGGTTAGGGTACGGCTTAGAATACGGGTTAGGGTACGGGTTAGGGTACGGCGTAGGGTATGTGTTAGGGTTAGGGTTAGGGTTAGGGTTAGGGTTAGGGTACGGCTTAGGGTACGGGTTAGGGTACGGGTGAGGGTACGGCGTAGTGTATAGGTTAGGGTTAGGGTTAGGGTACGGCTTAGGGTACGGGTTAGGGTACGAGTGAGGGTATGGCGTAGTGTATAGGTTAGGGTTAGGGTTAGGGTTAGGGTACGGCTTAGGGTATGGGATAGGGTACGGGTGAGGGTACGACGTAGGGTAGGTGTTAGATTTAGGGTTAGGGTTACTGTTAGGGTTAGGGTACGGCTTAGGGTATGGGATAGGTTACGGGTGAGGGTACGGCGTAGGGTAGGGGTTAGGGTTAGGTTTAGGGTTAGTGTTAGGTTTAGGGTACCGCTTAGGGTATGGATAGGGTACGGCGTAGGGTAGCGGTTAGGGTTAGGGTTAGGGTTAGGGTTAGGGTACGGCTTAGGATACAGGTTAGGGTACGGGTGAGGGTACGGCGTAGGTTATGGGTTAGGGTTAGGGTTAGGGTTAGGGTTAGTTTTAGGGTTAGGGATTGGTTTAGGGTACGGGTTAGGATTAGCATACTTGTTCGGGTTAGGGTTTTGGTTAGGGTTACGGTACGCGTTAGGGTTAGGGTATGGGTTAGGTTTAGGGTACACGTTAGGATTAGGGTATTTATTAAACCTATCCCACTCTCTAGATACCACTTAGCACGTAAAGGAATATTATTTGGGGTTCAGCCATGGAGAAGATTTTAGTCACTAGGATAAGATAAAGAATAAACACATTATAAAAAAATCACATAAGGTTTTCTTTTTAACCTGTTCCTTAAAACACTAGTGTTTAGGAAATCTAATGGAGGCAAAAGCAGTAAAGGGTAGTTTAGGGTTAGGGTTAGGGTTAGGGTTAGGGTAGGGCTTAGGATACGGGTGAGGTTACTGGTGAGGGTACTGCGTAGGTTATTGGTTAGGGTTAGGGTACGGCTTAGGATACGGGTTAGGATATGGGTTAGGTTACGGCGTTGGGTATGGGTGAGGGTTAGGGTTAGGGTAAGGCTTTGGGTACGGGTTAGGGTACGGGTGAGGGTACGGCATAGGGTAGAGGTTAGGGTTAGGTTTAGGGTTAGGGTACGGCTTAGGATACGGGTTAGGGTATGGGTGAGGGTACGGCGTAGCGTATGGGTTAGGGTTAGGGTTAGGGTTAGTTTTAGGGTTAGGGATTGGTTTAGGGTACGGGTTAGGATTAGCGTATGTGTTAGGGTTAGGGTTTGGGTTAGGGGTAGGGTACGCGTTAGGGTTAGGGTATGGGTTAGGGTTAGGGTACGCGTTAGGATTAGGGTATTTATTAAACCTATCCCACTCTCTAGATACCACTTAGCACTTAAAGGAATATTATTTAGGGTCCAGCCATGGAGAATATTTTCGTCACTAGGATAAGATAAAGAATAAACACATTATAAAAAAATCACATTAGGATTTTCTTTTTAACCTGTTCCTTAAAACACTAGTGCTTAGGAAATCTAATGGAGGCAAAAGCAGTCAAGGGTAGTTTAGGGTTAGGGTTAGGGTTAGGGTTAGTGTTAGGGTTAGGGTACGGCTTAGGGTATGGGATAGGGTATGGGTGAGGGTACGGCATAGGGTAGGGTTTAGGGTTAGGGTTAGTGTTAGGGTTAGGGTTAGGGTATGGCTTAGGGTACGGGTGAGGGTACTGTGTAGGTCATTGGTTAGGGTTAGGTTAAGGCTTAGGATACAGGTTATTGTATGGGTTAGGGTACGGCGCAGGGTATGGGTAATGGTTAGGGTTAGGGTTAGGGTTAGAGTTAGGGTACGGCTTAGGGTACGGGTTAGGGTACGGGTGAGGGTACGGCGTAGTGTATAGGTTAGGGTTAGGGTTAGGGTACGGCTTAGGGTACGGGTTAGGTTACGGGTGAGTGTACGGCGTAGAGTATGGGTTAGGGTTAGGGTTAGGGTTAGGGTTAGTGTTAGCGTTAGGGTACGGCTTAGCGTATGGGATAGTGTACGGGTGAGAGTACGGCGTAGGGTAGGGGTTAGGGTTAGAGTTAGGGTTAGGGTTGGGGTTAGGGTACGGCTTAGGGTACGGGTGAGGGTACGGGTGAGGGTACTGCGTAGGGTATTGGTTAGGGTTAGGATATGGCTTAGGATACGGGTTAGGGTACGGGTTAGGGTATGGCGTAGGGTATGGGTTAGGGTTAGGGTTAGGGTTAGGGTACGGCTTAGGATACGGGTTAGGGTACGGGTGAGGGTACGGCGTAGCGTATGGGTTAGGGTTAGGGTTAGGGTACGTCTTAGGCTACGGGTTAGGGTACGGGTGAGGGTACGGCGTAGGGTAAGGGTTAGGGTTAGGGTTAGGGTTAGGGTTAGTTTTAGGGTTAGGGATTGGTTTAGGGTACGGGTTAGGATTAGCGTACGTGTTAGGGTTAGGTTTTGGGTTAGGGTTAGGGTACGCGTTAGGGTTAGGGTATGGGTTAGGGTTAGGGTACACGTTAGGATTAGGGTATTTATTAAACCTATCCCACTCTCTAGATACCACTTAGCACGTAAAGGAATATTATTAGGGATCCAGCCATGGAGAAGATTTTAGTCACTAGGATAAGATAAAGAATAAACACATTATAAAAAAATCACATTAGGATTTTCTTTTTAACCTGATCCTTAAAACACTTGTGCTTAGGAAATCTAATGGAGGCAAAAGCAATCAAGGGTAGTTTAGGGTTAGGGTTAGGGTTAGGGTTAGTGTTAGGGTTAGGGTACGGCTTAGGGTATGGGATAGGGTACGGGTGAGGGTACGGCGTAGGGTAGGGGTTAGGGTTAGGGTTAGGGTTATGGTTAGGGTATGGCTTAGGGTACGGGTGAGGGTACGGGTGAGTGTACTGCGTAGGGTATTGGTTAGGGTTAGGGTACGGCTTAGGATACGTGTTAGGGTACGGGTTAGGGTACGGCGTAGAGTGTGGGTTAGGGTTAGGGTTAGGGTTAGGGTTAGGGTTAGGGTACGGCTTAGGGTACGGGTTAGGGTACGGGTGAGGTTACGTCGTAGGGTATAGTTTAGGGTTAGGGTTAGGGTTAGGGTACGGCTTAGGATACGGGTTAGGGTACGGGTGAGGGTACGGCGTAGCATATGGTTTAGGGTTAGGGTTAGGGTACGGCTTAGGGTACGGGTTAGGGTACGGGTGAGGGTACGGTGTAGGTTATGGGTTAGGGTTAGGGTTAGGGTTAGGGTTAGTTTTAGGGTTAGGGATTGGTTTAGGGTACGGGTTAGGATTAGCATACGTGTTCGGGTTAGGGTTTGGGTTAGGGTTAGGGTACGCATTAGGGTTAGGGTATGGGTTAGGTTTAGGGTACACTTTAGGATTAGGGTATTTATTAAACCTATCCCACTCTCTAGATACCACTTAGCACGTGAAGGAATATTATTTGGGGTTCAGCCATGGAGAAGATTTTATTCACTAGGATAAGATAAAGAATAAACACATTATAAAAAAATCACATAAGGTTTTCTTTTTAACCTGTTCCTTAAAACACTAGTGTTTAGGAAATCTAATGGAGGCAAAAGCAGTAAAGGGTAGTTTAGGGTTAGGGTTAGGGTTAGGGTTGGGGTAGGGCTTAGGATACGGGTGAGGGTACTGGTGAGGGTACTGCGTAGGTTATTGGTTAGGGTTAGGGTACGGCTTAGGATACGGGTTAGGATATGGGTTAGGTTATGGCGTTGGGTATGGGTGAGGGTTAGGGTTAGGGTTAGGGTAAGGCTTTGGGTACGGGTTAGGGTACGGGTGAGGGTACGGCGTAGGGTAGAGGTTAGGGTTAGGTTTAGGGTTAGGGTACGGCTTAGGATACGGGTTAGGGTATGGGTGAGGGTACGGCGTAGCGTATGGGTTAGGGTTAGGGTTAGGGTTAGGGTTAGTTTTAGGGTTAGGTCTTGGTTTAGGGTACAGGTTAGGATTAGCGTACGTGTTAGGGTTAGGGTTTGGGTTAGGGTTAGGGTACGCCTTAGGGTTAGGGTATGGGTTAGGGTTAGGGTACACGTTAGGATTAGGGTATTTATTAAACCTATCCCACTCTCTAGATACCACTTAGCACGTAAAGGAATATTATTTAGGGTCCAGCCATGGAGAAGATTTTCGTCACTAGGATAAGATAAAGAATAAACACATTATAAAAAAATCACATTAGGATTTTCTTTTTAACCTGTTCCTTAAAACACTCGTGCTTAGGAAATCTAATGGAGGCAAAAGCAGTCAAGGGTAGTTTAGTGTTAGGGTTAGTGTTAGGGTTAGTGTTAGGGTTAGGGTACGGCTTAGGGTATGGGATAGGGTATGGGTGAGGGTACGGCATAGGGTAGGGTTTAGGGTTAGGGTTAGTGTTAGGGTTAGGGTTAGAGTATGGCTTCGGGTACGGGTGAGGGTACTGTGTAGGTCATTGGTTAGGGTTAGGTTAAGGCTTAGGATACAGGTTATTGTATGGGTTAGGGTACGGCGCAGGGTATGGGTAAGGGTTAGGGTTAGGGTTAGGGTTAGAGTTAGGGTACTGCTTAGGGTACGGGTTAGGGTACGGGTGAGGGTACGGCATAGTGTATAGGTTAGGGTTAGGGTTAGGGTACGGCTTAGGGTACGGGTTAGGTTACGGGTGAGGGTACGGCATAGGGTATGGGTTAGGGTTAGGGTTAGGGTTAGGGTTAGGATACGGCTTAGGTTATGGGATAGGGTATGGGTGAGGATACTGCATAGGGTATAGGTTAGGGTTAGGATACGGCTTAGGATACGGGTTAGGGTACGTGTTAGGGTATGGCGTACGGTATGGGTTAGGGTTAGGGTTAGGGTTAGGGTTAGGGTTAGGGTACGGCTTAGGGTACGGGTTAGGGTACGGGTGAGGTTACGGCGTAGGGTATAGTTTAGAGTTAGGGTTAGGGTTAGGGTACGGCTTAGGATACGGGTTAGGGTACGGGTGAGGGTACGGCGTAGCGTATGGTTTAGGGTTAGGGTTAGGGTTAGGGTACGGCTTAGGGTACGGGTTAGGGTACGGGTGAGGGTACGGGTGAGGGTACGGCGTAGGTTATGGGTTAGGGTTAGGGTTAGGGTTAGGTTTAGTTTTACGGTTAGGGATTGGTTTAGGGTACGGGTTAGGATTAGCATACTTGTTCGGGTTAGGGTTTTGGTTAGGGTTAGGGTACGCGTTAGGGTTAGGGTATGGGTTAGGTTTAGGGTACACTTTAGGATTAGGGTATTTATTAAACCTATTCCACTCTCTAGATACCACTTAGCACGTAAAGGAATATTATTTGGGGTTCAGCCATGGAGAAGATTTTAGTCACTAGGATAAGATAAAGAATAAACACATTATAAAAAAATCACATAAGGTTTTCTTTTTAACCTGTTCCCTAAAACACTAGTGTTTAGGAAATCTAATGGAGGCAAAAGCAGTAAAGGGTAGTTTAGGGTTAGGGTTAGGGTTAGGGTTAGGGTAGGGCTTAGGATACGGGTGAGGGTACTGGTGAGGGTACTGCGTAGGTTATTGGTTAGGGTTAGGGTACGGCTTAGGATACGGGTTAGGATATGGGTTAGGTTATGGCGTTGGGTATGGGTGAGCGTTAGGGTTAGGGTTAGGGTAAGGCTTTGGGTACGGGTTAGGGTACGGGTGAGGGTACGGCGTAGGGTAGAGGTTAGGGTTAGGTTTAGGGTTAGGGTACGGCTTAGGATACGGGTTAGGGTATGGGTGAGGGTACGGCGTAGTGTATGGGTTAGGGTTAGGGTTAGGGTTAGGGTTAGTTTTAGGGTTAGGGCTTGGTTTAGGGTACAGGTTAGGATTAGCGTACGTGTTAGGGTTAGGGTTTGGGTTAGGGTTAGGGTACGCATTAGGGTTAGGGTATGGGTTAGGGTTAGGGTACACGTTAGGATTAGGGTATTTATTAAACCTATCCCACTCTCTAGATACCACTTAGCACGTAAAGGAATATTATTTAGGGTCCAGCCATGGAGAAGATTTTCGTCACTAGGATAAGATAAAGAATAAACACATTATAAAAAAATCACATTAGGATTTTCTTTTTAACCTGTTCCTTAAAACACTAGTGCTTAGGAAATCTAATGGAGGCAAAAGCAGTCAAGGGTAGTTTAGTGTTAGGGTTAGTGTTAGGGTTAGTGTTAGGGTTAGGGTACGGCTTAGGGTATGGGATAGGGTATGGGTGAGGGTACGGCATAGGGTAGGGTTTAGGGTTAGGGTTAGTGTTAGGGTTAGGGTTAGAGTATGGCTTCGGGTACGGGTGAGGGTACTGTGTAGGTCATTGGTTAGGGTTAGGTTAAGGCTTAGGATACAGGTTATTGTATGGGTTAGGGTACGGCGCAGGGTATGGGTAAGGGTTAGGGTTAGGGTTAGGGTTAGAGTTAGGGTACGGCTTAGGGTACGGGTTAGGGTACGGGTGAGGGTACGGCATAGTGTATAGGTTAGGGTTAGGGTTACGGTACGGCTTAGGGTACGGGTTAGGTTACGGGTGAGGGTACGGCATAGGGTATGGGTTAGGGTTAGGGTTAGGGTTAGGGTTAGTGTTAGTGTTAGGGTTAGGGTACGGCTTAGCGTATGGGATAGGGTACGGGTGAGGGTACGGCGTAGGGTAGGGGTTAGGGTTAGAGTTAGGGTTAGGGTTGGGGTTAGGGTACGGCTTAGTGTACGGGTGAGGGTACGGGTGAGGGTACTGCGTAGGGTATTGGTTAGGGTTAGGATACGGCTTAGGATACGGGTTAGGGTACGGGTTAGGGTATGGCGTAGGGTATGGGTTAGGGTTACGGTTAGGGTTAGGGTTAGGGTTAGGTTACGGCTTAGGATACGGGTTAGGGTACGGGTGAAGGTACGGCGTAGCGTATGGGTTAGGGTTAGGGTTAGGGTACGGCTTAGGTTATGGGATAGGGTATGGGTGAGGATACTGCGTAGGGTATAGGTTAGGGTTAGGGTACGGCTTAGGATACGGGTTAGGGTACGTGTTAGGGTATGGCGTACGGTATGGGTTAGGGTTAGGGTTAGGGTTAGGGTTAGGGTTAGGGTACGGCTTAGGGTACGGGTTAGGGTACGGGTGAGGTTACGGCGTAGGGTATAGTTTAGAGTTAGGGTTAGGGTTAGGGTACGGCTTAGGATACGGGTTAGGGTACGGGTGAGGGTACGGCGTAGCGTATGGTTTAGGGTTAGGGTTAGGGTTAGGGTACGGCTTAGGGTACGGGTTAGGGTACGGGTGAGGGTACGGCGTAGGTTATGGGTTAGGGTTAGGGTTAGGGTTAGGTTTAGTTTTAGGGTTAGGGATTGGTTTAGGGTACGGGTTAGGATTAGCATACTTGTTCGGGTTAGGGTTTTGGTTAGGGTTAGGGTACGCGTTAGGGTTAGGGTATGGGTTAGGTTTAGGGTACACGTTAGGATTAGGGTATTTATTAAACCTATCCCACTCTCTAGATACCACTTAGCACGTAAAGGAATATTATTTAGGGTCCAGCCATGGAGAAGATTTTCCTCACTAGGATAAGATAAAGAATAAACACATTATAAAAAAATCACATTAGGATTTTCTTTTTAACCTGTTCCTTAAAACACTCGTGCTTAGGAATTCTAATGGAGGCAAAAGCAGTCAAGGGTAGTTTAGTGTTAGGGTTAGGGTTAGGGTTAGTGTTAGGGTTAGGGTACGGCTTAGGGTATGGGATAGGGTATGGGTGAGGGTACGGCGCAGGGTATGGGTAAGGGTTAGGGTTAGGGTTAGGGTTAGAGTTAGGGTACGGCTTAGGGTACGGGTTAGGGTACGGGTGAGGGTACGGCATAGTGTATAGGTTAGGGATAGGGTTAGGGTACGGCTTAGGGTACGGGTTAGGTTACGGGTGAGGGTACGGCATAGGGTATGGGTTAGGGTTAGGGTTAGGGTTAGGGTTAGTGTTAGTGTTAGGGTTAGGGTACGGCTTAGCGTATGGGATAGGGTACGGGTGAGGGTACGGCGTAGGGTAGGGGTTAGGGTTAGAGTTAGGGTTAGGGTTGGGGTTAGGGTACGGCTTAGTGTACGGGTGAGGGTACGGGTGAGGGTACTGCGTAGGGTATTGGTTAGGGTTAGGATACGGCTTAGGATACGGGTTAGGGTACGGGTTAGGGTATGGCGTAGGGTATGGGTTAGGGTTAGGGTTAGGGTTAGGGTTAGGTTTAGGGTACGGCTTAGGATACGGGTTAGGGTACGGGTGAAGGTACGGCGTAGCGTATGGGTTAGGGTTAGGGTTAGGGTTAGGGTTAGGGTACGGCTTAGGGTACGGGTGAGGGTATGGGTGAGGATACTGCGTAGGGTATTGGTTAGGGTTATGGTACGTCTTAGGATACCGGCTAGGGTACGGGTGAGGGTACGGCGTAGGTTATGGGTTAGGGTTAGGGTTAGTGTTAGGGTTATGGTACGGCTTAGGTTATGGGATAGGGTACAGGTGAGGGTATGGCATAGGGTAGGGTTTAGGGTTAGGGTTAGGGTTAGGGTTAGGGTTAGGGTACGGCTTAGGGTACGGGTGAGGGTATGGGTGAGGATACTGCATAGGGTATTGGTTAGGGTTAGGGTACGGCTTAGGATATGGGTTAGGGTACATGTTAGGGTATGGCGTACGGTATGGGTTAGGGTTAGGGTTAGGGTTAGGGTTAGGGTAAGGCTTTGGGTACGGGTTAGGGTACGGGTGAGGGTACGGCGTAGGGTAGAGGTTAGGGTTAGGTTTAGGATTAGGGTACGGCTTAGGATACGGGTTAGGGTATGGGTGAGGGTACGGCGTAGCGTATGGGTTAGGGTTAGGGTTAGGGTTAGGGTTAGTTTTAGGGTTAGGGATTGGTTTAGGGTACGGGTTAGGATTAGCGTACGTGTTAGGGTTAGGGTTTGGGTTAGGGTTAGGGTACGCATTAGGGTTAGGGTGTGGGTTAGGGTTAGGGTACACGTTAGGATTAGGGTATTTATTAAACCTATCCCACTCTCTAGATACCACTTAGCACGTAAAGGAATATTATTTAGGGTCCAGCCATGGAGAAGATTTTCGTCACTAGGATAAGATAAAGAATAAACACATTATAAAAAAATCACATTAGGATTTTCTTTTTAACCTGTTCCTTAAAACACTAGTGCTTAGGAAATCTAATGGAGGCAAAAGCAGTCAAGGGAAGTTTAGGGTTAGGGTTAGGGTTAGGGTTAGTGTTAGGGTTAGGGTACGGCTTAGGGTATGGTATAGGGTATGGGTGAGGGTACGGCATAGGGTAGGGTTTAGGGTTAGGGTTAGTGTTAGGGTTAGGGTTAGGGTATGGCTTAGGGTACGGGTGAGGGTACTGTGTAGGTCATTGGTTAGGGTTAGGTTAAGGCTTAGGATACAGGTTATTGTATTGATTAGGGTACGGCGCAGGGTATGGGTAAGGGTTAGGGTTAGGGTTAGGGTTAGAGTTAGGGTACGGCTTAGGGTACGGGTTAGGGTACGGGTGAGGGTACGGCGTAGTGTATAGGTTAGGGTTAGGGTTAGGGTACGGCTTAGGGCACGGATTAGGTTATGGGCGAGGGTACGGCGTAAGGTATAGGTTAGGGTTAGGGTTAGGGTTAGTGTTACTGTTAGGGTTAGGGTACGGCTTAGCGTATGGGATAGGGTACGGGTGAGGGTACGGCGTAGGGTAGGGGTTAGGGTTAGGGTTAGGGTTAGGGTTAGGGTATGGCTTAGGGTACGGGTGAGGGTACGGGTGAGGGTAATGCGTAGGGTATTGGTTAGGGTTAGGGTACGACTTAGGATACGGGTTAGGGTACGGGTTAGGGTACGGCGTAGAGTGTGGGTTAGGGTTAGGGTTAGTGTTAGGGTTAGGGTTACGGTACGTCTTAGGTTACGTGTTAGGGTACGGGTGAGGGTACGGCGTAGGTTATGGGTTAGGGTTAGGGTTAGGGTTAGGGTTAGGGTACGGCTTAGGATACGGGTTAGGGTACGGGTGAGGGTACGGCGTAGGTTAAGGTTTAGGGTTAGGGTTAGTGTTAGGGTTATGGTACGGCTTAGGTTATGCGATAGGGTACAGGTGAGGGTATGGCATAGGGTAGGGGTTAGGTTTACGGTTAGGGTTAGGGTTAGGGTTAGGTTTAGGGTACGGCTTAGGGTACGGGTGAGGGTATGGGTGAGGATACTGCGTAGGGTATTGGTTAGGGTTAGGGTACGGCTTAGGATACGGGTTAGGGTACGTGTTAGGGTATGGCGTACGGTATGGGTTAGGGTTAGGGTTAGGGTTACGGTTAGGGTTAGGGTACGGCTTAGGGTTCGGGTTAGGGTACGGGTGAGGTTACGGCGTAGGGTATAGTTTAGGGTTAGGGTTAGGATTAGGGTACGGCTTAGGATACGGGTTAGGGTACGGGTGAGGGTACGGCGTAGCGTATGGTTTAGGGTTAGGGTTAGGGTTAGGGTACGGCTTAGGGTACGGGTTAGGGTACGGGTGAGGGTATGGTGTAGTGTATTGGTTAGGGTTAGGGTTAGGGTTAGGGTATGGCTTAGGGTACGGGTGAGGGTACGGGTGAGGGTACTGTGTAGGGTATTGGTTATGGTTAGGGTACGGCTTAGAATACGGGTTAGGGTACGGGTTAGGGTACGGCGTAGGGTATGTGTTAGGGTTAGGGTTAGGGTTAGGGTTAGGGTTAGGGTACGGCTTAGGGTACGGGTTAGGGTACGGGTGAGGGTACGGCGTAGTGTATAGGTTAGGGTTAGGGTTAGGGTACGGCTTAGGGTACGGGTTAGGGTACGAGTGAGGGTATGGCGTAGTGTATAGGTTAGGGTTAGGGTTAGGGTTAGGGTACGGCTTAGGGTATGGGATAGGGTACGGGTGAGGGTACGACGTAGGGTAGGTGTTAGATTTAGGGTTAGGGTTACTGTTAGGGTTAGGGTACGGCTTAGGGTATGGGATAGGTTACGGGTGAGGGTACGGCGTAGGGTAGGGGTTAGGGTTAGGTTTAGGGTTAGTGTTAGGTTTAGGGTACCGCTTAGGGTATGGATAGGGTACGGCGTAGGGTAGCGGTTAGGGTTAGGGTTAGGGTTAGGGTTAGGGTACGGCTTAGGATACAGGTTAGGGTACGGGTGAGGGTACGGCGTAGGTTATGGGTTAGGGTTAGCGTTAGGGTTAGGGTTAGTTTTAGGGTTAGGGATTGGTTTAGGGTACGGGTTAGGATTAGCATACTTGTTCGGGTTAGGGTTTTGGTTAGGGTTACGGTACGCGTTAGGGTTAGGGTATGGGTTAGGTTTAGGGTACACGTTAGGATTAGGGTATTTATTAAACCTATCCCACTCTCTAGATACCACTTAGCACGTAAAGGAATATTATTTGGGGTTCAGCCATGGAGAAGATTTTAGTCACTAGGATAAGATAAAGAATAAACACATTATAAAAAAATCACATAAGGTTTTCTTTTTAACCTGTTCCTTAAAACACTAGTGTTTAGGAAATCTAATGGAGGCAAAAGCAGTAAAGGGTAGTTTAGGGTTAGGGTTAGGGTTAGGGTTAGGGTAGGGCTTAGGATACGGGTGAGGTTACTGGTGAGGGTACTGCGTAGGTTATTGGTTAGGGTTAGGGTACGGCTTAGGATACGGGTTAGGATATGGGTTAGGTTACGGCGTTGGGTATGGGTGAGGGTTAGGGTTAGGGTAAGGCTTTGGGTACGGGTTAGGGTACGGGTGAGGGTACGGCATAGGGTAGAGGTTAGGGTTAGGTTTAGGGTTAGGGTACGGCTTAGGATACGGGTTAGGGTATGGGTGAGGGTACGGCGTAGCGTATGGGTTAGGGTTAGGGTTAGGGTTAGTTTTAGGGTTAGGGATTGGTTTAGGGTACGGGTTAGGATTAGCGTATGTGTTAGGGTTAGGGTTTGGGTTAGGGGTAGGGTACGCGTTAGGGTTAGGGTATGGGTTAGGGTTAGGGTACGCGTTAGGATTAGGGTATTTATTAAACCTATCCCACTCTCTAGATACCACTTAGCACTTAAAGGAATATTATTTAGGGTCCAGCCATGGAGAATATTTTCGTCACTAGGATAAGATAAAGAATAAACACATTATAAAAAAATCACATTAGGATTTTCTTTTTAACCTGTTCCTTAAAACACTAGTGCTTAGGAAATCTAATGGAGGCAAAAGCAGTCAAGGGTAGTTTAGGGTTAGGGTTAGGGTTAGGGTTAGTGTTAGGGTTAGGGTACGGCTTAGGGTATGGGTTAGGGTATGGGTGAGGGTACGGCATAGGGTAGGGTTTAGGGTTAGGGTTAGTGTTAGGGTTAGGGTTAGGGTATGGCTTAGGGTACGGGTGAGGGTACTGTGTAGGTCATTGGTTAGGGTTAGGTTAAGGCTTAGGATACAGGTTATTGTATGGGTTAGGGTACGGCGCAGGGTATGGGTAATGGTTAGGGTTAGGGTTAGGGTTAGAGTTAGGGTACGGCTTAGGGTACGGGTTAGGGTACGGGTGAGGGTACGGCGTAGTGTATAGGTTAGGGTTAGGGTTAGGGTACGGCTTAGGGTACGGGTTAGGTTACGGGTGAGTGTACGGCGTAGAGTATGGGTTAGGGTTAGGGTTAGGGTTAGGGTTAGTGTTAGCGTTAGGGTACGGCTTAGCGTATGGGATAGTGTACGGGTGAGAGTACGGCGTAGGGTAGGGGTTAGGGTTAGAGTTAGGGTTAGGGTTGGGGTTAGGGTACGGCTTAGGGTACGGGTGAGGGTACGGGTGAGGGTACTGCGTAGGGTATTGGTTAGGGTTAGGATATGGCTTAGGATACGGGTTAGGGTACGGGTTAGGGTATGGCGTAGGGTATGGGTTAGGGTTAGGGTTAGGGTTAGGGTACGGCTTAGGATACGGGTTAGGGTACGGGTGAGGGTACGGCGTAGCGTATGGGTTAGGGTTAGGGTTAGGGTACGTCTTAGGCTACGGGTTAGGGTACGGGTGAGGGTACGGCGTAGGGTAAGGGTTAGGGTTAGGGTTAGGGTTAGGGTTAGTTTTAGGGTTAGGGATTGGTTTAGGGTACGGGTTAGGATTAGCGTACGTGTTAGGGTTAGGTTTTGGGTTAGGGTTAGGGTACGCGTTAGGGTTAGGGTATGGGTTAGGGTTAGGGTACACGTTAGGATTAGGGTATTTATTAAACCTATCCCACTCTCTAGATACCACTTAGCACGTAAAGGAATATTATTAGGGATCCAGCCATGGAGAAGATTTTAGTCACTAGGATAAGATAAAGAATAAACACATTATAAAAAAATCACATTAGGATTTTCTTTTTAACCTGATCCTTAAAACACTTGTGCTTAGGAAATCTAATAGAGGCAAAAGCAATCAAGGGTAGTTTAGGGTTAGGGTTAGGGTTAGGGTTAGTGTTAGGGTTAGGGTACGGCTTAGGGTATGGGATAGGGTACGGGTGAGGGTACGGCGTAGGGTAGGGGTTAGGGTTAGGGTTAGGGTTATGGTTAGGGTATGGCTTAGGGTACGGGTGAGGGTACGGGTGAGTGTACTGCGTAGGGTATTGGTTAGGGTTAGGGTACGGCTTAGGATACGTGTTAGGGTACGGGTTAGGGTACGGCGTAGAGTGTGGGTTAGGGTTAGGGTTAGGGTTAGGGTTAGGGTTAGGGTACGGCTTAGGGTACGGGTTAGGGTACGGGTGAGGTTACGTCGTAGGGTATAGTTTAGGGTTAGGGTTAGGGTTAGGGTACGGCTTAGGATACGGGTTAGGGTACGGGTGAGGGTACGGCGTAGCATATGGTTTAGGGTTAGGGTTAGGGTACGGCTTAGGGTACGGGTTAGGGTACGGGTGAGGGTACGGTGTAGGTTATGGGTTAGGGTTAGGGTTAGGGTTAGGGTTAGTTTTAGGGTTAGGGATTGGTTTAGGGTACGGGTTAGGATTAGCATACGTGTTCGGGTTAGGGTTTGGGTTAGGGTTAGGGTACGCATTAGGGTTAGGGTATGGGTTAGGTTTAGGGTACACTTTAGGATTAGGGTATTTATTAAACCTATCCCACTCTCTAGATACCACTTAGCACGTAAAGGAATATTATTTGGGGTTCAGCCATGGAGAAGATTTTATTCACTAGGATAAGATAAAGAATAAACACATTATAAAAAAATCACATAAGGTTTTCTTTTTAACCTGTTCCTTAAAACACTAGTGTTTAGGAAATCTAATGGAGGCAAAAGCAGTAAAGGGTAGTTTAGGGTTAGGGTTAGGGTTAGGGTTAGGGTAGGGCTTAGGATACGGGTGAGGGTACTGGTGAGGGTACTGCGTAGGTTATTGGTTAGGGTTAGGGTACGGCTTAGGATACGGGTTAGGATATGGGTTAGGTTATGGCGTTGGGTATGGGTGAGGGTTAGGGTTAGGGTTAGGGTAAGGCTTTGGGTACGGGTTAGGGTACGGGTGAGGGTACGGCGTAGGGTAGAGGTTAGGGTTAGGTTTAGGGTTAGGGTACGGCTTAGGATACGGGTTAGGGTATGGGTGAGGGTACGGCGTAGCGTATGGGTTAGGGTTAGGGTTAGGGTTAGGGTTAGTTTTAGGGTTAGGTCTTGGTTTAGGGTACAGGTTAGGATTAGCGTACGTGTTAGGGTTAGGGTTTGTGTTAGGGTTAGGGTACGCCTTAGGGTTAGGGTATGGGTTAGGGTTAGGGTACACGTTAGGATTAGGGTATTTATTAAACCTATCCCACTCTCTAGATACCACTTAGCACGTAAAGGAATATTATTTAGGGTCCAGCCATGGAGAAGATTTTCGTCACTAGGATAAGATAAAGAATAAACACATTATAAAAAAATCACATTAGGATTTTCTTTTTAACCTGTTCCTTAAAACACTCGTGCTTAGGAAATCTAATGGAGGCAAAAGCAGTCAAGGGTAGTTTAGTGTTAGGGTTAGTGTTAGGGTTAGTGTTAGGGTTAGGGTACGGCTTAGGGTATGGGATAGGGTATGGGTGAGGGTACGGCATAGGGTAGGGTTTAGGGTTAGGGTTAGTGTTAGGGTGAGGGTTAGAGTATGGCTTCGGGTACGGGTGAGGGTACTGTGTAGGTCATTGGTTAGGGTTAGGTTAAGGCTTAGGATACAGGTTATTGTATGGGTTAGGGTACGGCGCAGGGTATGGGTAAGGGTTAGGGTTAGGGTTAGGGTTAGAGTTAGGGTACTGCTTAGGGTACGGGTTAGGGTACGGGTGAGGGTACGGCATAGTGTATAGGTTAGGGTTAGGGTTAGGGTACGGCTTAGGGTACGGGTTAGGTTACGGGTGAGGGTACGGCATAGGGTATGGGTTAGGGTTAGGGTTAGGGTTAGGGTTAGTGTTAGTGTTAGGGTTAGGGTACGGCTTAGCGTATGGGATAGGGTACGGGTGAGGGTACGGCGTAGGGTAGGGGTTAGGGTTAGAGTTAGGGTTAGGGTTGGGGTTAGGGTACGGCTTAGTGTACGGGTGAGGGTACGGGTGAGGGTACTGCGTAGGGTATTGGTTAGGGTTAGGATACGGCTTAGGATACGGGTTAGGGTACGGGTTAGGGTATGGCGTAGGGTATGGGTTAGGGTTAGGGTTAGGGTTAGGGTTAGGGTTAGGTTACGGCTTAGGATACGGGTTAGGGTACGGGTGAAGGTACGGCGCAGCGTATGGGTTAGGGTTACGGTTAGGGTTAGGGTTAGGATACGGCTTAGGTTATGGGATAGGGTATGGGTGAGGATACTGCATAGGGTATAGGTTAGGGTTAGGATACGGCTTAGGATACGGGTTAGGGTACGTGTTAGGGTATGGCGTACGGTATGGGTTAGGGTTAGGGTTAGGGTTAGGGTTAGGGTTAGGGTACGGCTTAGGGTACGGGTTAGGGTACGGGTGAGGTTACGGCGTAGGGTATAGTTTAGAGTTAGGGTTAGGGTTAGGGTACGGCTTAGGATACGGGTTAGGGTACGGGTGAGGGTACGGCGTAGCGTATGGTTTAGGGTTAGGGTTAGGGTTAGGGTACGGCTTAGGGTACGGGTTAGGGTACGGGTGAGGGTACGGCGTAGGTTATGGGTTAGGGTTAGGGTTAGGGTTAGGTTTAGTTTTACGGTTAGGGATTGGTTTAGGGTACGGGTTAGGATTAGCATACTTGTTCGGGTTAGGGTTTTGGTTAGGGTTAGGGTACGCGTTAGGGTTAGGGTATGGGTTAGGTTTAGGGTACACTTTAGGATTAGGGTATTTATTAAACCTATCCCACTCTCTAGATACCACTTAGCACGTAAAGGAATATTATTTGGGGTTCAGCCATGGAGAAGATTTTAGTCACTAGGATAAGATAAAGAATAAACACATTATAAAAAAATCACATAAGGTTTTATTTTAACCTGTTCCTTAAAACACTAGTGTTTAGGAAATCTAATGGAGGCAAAAGCAGTAAAGGGTAGTTTAGGGTTAGGGTTAGGGTTAGGGTTAGGGTAGGGCTTAGGATACGGGTGAGGGTACTGGTGAGGGTACTGCGTAGGTTATTGGTTAGGGTTAGGGTACGGCTTAGGATACGGGTTAGGATATGGGTTAGGTTATGGCGTTGGGTATGGGTGAGGGTTAGGGTTAGGGTTAGGGTAAGGCTTTGGGTACGGGTTAGGGTACGGGTGAGGGTACGGCGTAGGGTAGAGGTTAGGGTTAGGTTTAGGGTTAGGGTACGGCTTAGGATACGGGTTAGGGTATGGGTGAGGGTACGGCGTAGCGTATGGGTTAGGGTTAGGGTTAGGGTTAGGGTTAGGGTTAGTTTTAGGGTTAGGGCTTGGTTTAGGGTACAGGTTAGGATTAGCGTACGTGTTAGGGTTAGGATTTGGGTTAGGGTTAGGGTACGCATTAGGGTTAGGGTATGGGTTAGGGTTAGGGTACACGTTAGGATTAGGGTATTTATTAAACCTATCCCACTCTCTAGATACCACTTAGCACGTAAAGGAATATTATTTAGGGTCCAGCCATGGAGAAGATTTTCCTCACTAGGATAAGATAAAGAATAAACACATTATAAAAAAATCACATTAGGATTTTCTTTTTAACCTGTTCCTTAAAACACTCGTGCTTAGGAAATCTAATGGAGGCAAAAGCAGTCAAGGGTAGTTTAGTGTTAGGGTTAGGGTTAGGGTTAGTGTTAGGGTTAGGGTACGGCTTAGGGTATGGGATAGGGTATGGGTGAGGGTACGGCATAGGGTAGGGTTTTGGGTTAGGGTTAGTGTTAGGGTTAGGGTTAGAGTATGGCTTCGGGTACGGGTGAGGGTACTGTGTAGGTCATTGGTTAGGGTTAGGTTAAGGCTTAGGATACAGGTTATTGTATGGGTTAGGGTACGGCGCAGGGTATGGGTAAGGGTTAGGGTTAGGGTTAGGGTTAGAGTTAGGTACGGCTTAGGCTACGGGTTAGGGTACGGGTGAGGGTACGGCATAGTGTATAGGTTAGGGTTAGGGTTAGGGTACGGCTTAGGGTACGGGTTAGGTTACGGGTGAGGGTACGGCATAGGGTATGGGTTAGGGTTAGGGTTAGGGTTAGGGTTAGTGTTAGTGTTAGGGTTAGGGTACGGCTTAGCGTATGGGATAGGGTACGGGTGAGGGTACGGCGTAGGGTAGGGGTTAGGGTTAGAGTTAGGGTTAGGGTTGGGGTTAGGGTACGGCTTAGTGTACGGGTGAGGGTACGGGTGAGGGTACTGCGTAGGGTATTGGTTACGGTTAGGATACGGCTTAGGATACGGGTTAGGGTACGGGTTAGGGTATGGCGTAGGGTATGGGTTAGGGTTAGGGTTAGGGTTAGGGTTAGGGTTAGGTTACGGCCTAGGATACGGGTTAGGGTACGGGTGAAGGTACGGCGTAGCGTATGGGTTAGGGTTAGGGTTAGGGTTAGGGTTAGGGTACGGCTTAGGGTACGGGTGAGGGTATGGGTGAGGATACTGCGTAGGGTATTGCTTAGGGTTACGGTACGTCTTAGGATACGGGCTAGGGTACGGGTGAGGGTACGGCGTAGGTTATGGGTTAGGGTTAGGGTTAGTGTTAGGGTTATGGTACGGCTTAGGTTATGGGATAGGGTACAGGTGAGGGTATGGCATAGGGTAGGGTTTAGGGTTAGGGTTAGTGTTAGGGTTAGGGTTAGGGTACGCCTTAGGTTACGGGTGAGGGTATGGGTGAGGATACTGCATAGGGTATTGGTTAGGGTTAGGGTACGGCTTAGGATATGGGTTAGGGTACATGTTAGGGTATGGCGTACGGTATGGGTTAGGGTTAGGGTTAGGGTTAGGGTTAGGGTAAGGCTTTGGGTACGGGTTAGGGTACGGGTGAGGGTACGGCGTAGGGTAGAGGTTAGGGTTAGGTTTAGGATTAGGGTACGGCTTAGGATACGGGTTAGGGTATGGGTGAGGGTACGGCGTAGCGTATGGGTTAGGGTTAGGGTTAGGGTTAGGGTTAGTTTTAGGGTTAGGGATTGGTTTAGGGTACGGGTTAGGATTAGCGTACGTGTTAGGGTTAGGGTTTGGGTTAGGGTTAGGGTACGCATTAGGGTTAGGGTGTGGGTTAGGGTTAGGGTACACGTTAGGATTAGGGTATTTATTAAACCTATCCCACTCTCTAGATACCACTTAGCACGTAAAGGAATATTATTTAGGGTCCAGCCATGGAGAAGATTTTCGTCACTAGGATAAGATAAAGAATAAACACATTATAAAAAAATCACATTAGGATTTTCTTTTTAACCTGTTCCTTAAAACACTAGTGCTTAGGAAATCTAATGGAGGCAAAAGCAGTCAAGGGAAGTTTAGGGTTAGGGTTAGGGTTAGGGTTAGTGTTAGGGTTAGGGTACGGCTTAGGGTATGGTATAGGGTATGGGTGAGGGTACGGCATAGGGTAGGGTTTAGGGTTAGGGTTAGTGTTAGGGTTAGGGTTAGGGTATGGCATAGGGTACGGGTGAGGGTACTGTGTAGGTCATTGGTTAGGGTTAGGTTAAGGCTTAGGATACAGGTTATTGTATTGATTAGGGTACGGCGCAGGGTATGGGTAAGGGTTAGGGTTAGGGTTAGGGTTAGAGTTAGGGTACGGCTTAGGGTACGGGTTAGGGTACGGGTGAGGGTACGGCGTAGTGTATAGGTTAGGGTTAGGGTTAGGGTACGGCTTAGGGTACGGATTAGGTTATGGGCGAGGGTACGGCGTAGGGTATAGGTTAGGGTTAGGGTTAGGGTTAGTGTTACTGTTAGGGTTAGGGTACGGCTTAGCGTATGGGATAGGGTACGGGTGAGGGTACGGCGTAGGGTAGGGGTTAGGGTTAGGGTTAGGGTTAGGGTTAGGGTATGGCTTAGGGTACGGGTGAGGGTACGGGTGAGGGTAATGCGTAGGGTATTGGTTAGGTTTAGGGTACGGCTTAGGATACGGGTTAGGGTACGGGTTAGGGTACGGCGTAGAGTGTGGGTTAGAGTTAGGGTTAGTGTTAGGGTTAGGGTTACGGTACGTCTTAGGGTACGTGTTAGGGTACGGGTGAGGGTACGGCGTAGGTTATGGGTTAGGGTTAGGGTTAGGGTTAGGGTTAGGGTACGGCTTAGGATACGGGTTAGGGTACGGGTGAGGGTACGGCGTAGGTTAAGGTTTAGGGTTAGGGTTAGTGTTAGGGTTATGGTACGGCTTAGGTTATGCGATAGGGTACAGGTGAGGGTATGGCATAGGGTAGGGGTTAGGTTTACGGTTAGGGTTAGGGTTAGGGTTAGGTTTAGGGTACGGCTTAGGGTACGGGTGAGGGTATGGGTGAGGATACTGCGTAGGGTATTGGTTAGGGTTAGGGTACGGCTTAGGATACGGGTTAGGGTACGTGTTAGGGTATGGCGTACGGTATGGGTTAGGGTTAGGCTTAGGGTTAGGGTTACGGTTAGGGTTAGGGTACGGCTTAGGGTTCGGGTTAGGGTACGGGTGAGGTTACGGCGTAGGGTATAGTTTAGGGTTAGGGTTAGGATTAGGGTACGGCTTAGGATACGGGTTAGGGTACGGGTGAGGGTACGGCGTAGCGTATGGTTTAGGGTTAGGGTTAGGGTTAGGGTACGGCTTAGGGTACGGGTTAGGGTACGGGTGAGGGTATGGTGTAGTGTATAGGTTAGGGTTAGGGTTAGGGTTAGGGTATGGCTTAGGGTACGGGTGAGGGTACGGTTGAGGGTACTGTGTAGGGTATTGGTTATGGTTAGGGTACGGCTTAGAATACGGGTTAGGGTACGGGTTAGGGTACGGCGTAGGGTATGTGTTATGGTTAGGGTTAGGGATAGGGTTAGGTTTAGGGTACGGCTTAGGGTACGGGTTAGGGTACGAGTGAGGGTATGGCGTAGTGTATAGGTTAGGGTTAGGGTTAGGGTTAGGGTACGCCTTAGGGTATGGGATAGGGTACGGGTGAGGGTACGACGTAGGGTAGGTGTTAGATTTAGGGTTAGGGTTAGTGTTAGGGTTAGGGTACGGCTTAGGGTATGGGATAGGTTACGGGTGAGGGTACGGCGTAGGGTAGGGGTTAGGGTTAGGTTTAGGGTTAGCGTTAGGTTTAGGGTACCGCTTAGGGTATGGGATAGGGTACGGCGTAGGGTAGCGGTTAGGGTTAGGGTTAAGGTTAGGGTTAGGGTACGGCTTAGGATACGGGTTAGGGTACGGGTGAGGGTACGGCGTAGGTTATGGGTTAGGGTTAGGGTTAGGGTTAGGGTTAGTTTTAGGGTTAGGGATTGGTTTAGGGTACGGGTTAGGATTAGCATACTTGTTCGGGTTAGGGTTTTGGTTAGGGTTACGGTACGCGTTAGGGTTAGGGTATGGGTTAGGTTTAGGGTACACGTTAGGATTAGGGTATTTATTAAACCTATCCCACTCTCTAGATACCACTTAGCACGTAAAGGAATATTATTTGGGGTTCAGCCATGGAGAAGATTTTAGTCACTAGGATAAGATAAAGAATAAACACATTATAAAAAAATCACATAAGGTTTTCTTTTTAACCTGTTCCTTAAAACACTAGTGTTTAGGAAATCTAATGGAGGCAAAAGCAGTAAAGGGTAGTTTAGGGTTAGGGTTAGGGTTAGGGTTAGGGTAGGGCTTAGGATACGGGTGAGGTTACTGGTGAGGGTACTGCGTAGGTTATTGGTTAGCGTTAGGGTACGGATTAGGATACGGGTTAGGATATGGGTTAGGTTACGGCGTTGGGTATGGGTGAGGGTTAGGGTTAGGGTAAGGCTTTGCGTACGGGTTAGGGTACGGGTGAGGGTACCGCGTAGGGTAGAGGTTAGGGTTAGGTTTAGGGTTAGGGTACGGCTTAGGATACGGGTTAGGGTATGGGTGAGGGTACGGCGTAGCGTATGGGTTAGGGTTAGGGTTAGGGTTAGTTTTAGGGTTAGGGATTGGTTTAGGGTACGGGTTAGGATTAGCGTATGTGTTAGGGTTAGGGTTTGGGTTAGGGGTAGGGTACGCGTTAGGGTTAGGGTATGGGTTAGGGTTAGGGTACGCGTTAGGATTAGGGTATTTATTAAACCTATCCCACTCTCTAGATACCACTTAGCACTTAAAGGAATATTATTTAGGGTCCAGCCATGGAGAATATTTTCGTCAATAGGATAAGATAAAGAATACTCACATTATAAAAAAATCACATTAGGATTTTCTTTTTAACCTGTTCCTTAAAACACTAGTGCTTAGGAAATCTAATGGAGGCAAAAGCAGTCAAGGGTAGTTTAGGGTTAGGGTTAGGGTTAGGGTTAGTGTTAGGGTTAGGGTACGGCTTAGGGTATGGGATAGGGTATGGGTGAGGGTACGGCATAGGGTAGGGTTTAGGGTTAGGGTTAGTGTTAGGGTTAGGGTTAGGGTATGGCTTAGGGTACGGGTGAGGGTACTGTGTAGGTCATTGGTTAGGGTTAGGTTAAGGCTTAGGATACAGGTTATTGTATGGGTTAGGGTACGGCGCAGGGTATGGGTAAGGGTTAGGGTTAGGGTTAGGGTTAGAGTTAGGGTACGGCATAGGGTACGGGTTAGGGTACGGGTGAGGGTACGGCGTAGTGTATAGGTTAGGGTTAGGGTTAGGGTACGGCTTAGGGTACGGGTTAGGTTACGGGTGAGTGTACGGCGTAGGGTATGGGTTAGGGTTAGGGTTAGGGTTAGGGTTAGTGTTAGCGTTAGGGTACGGCTTAGCGTATGGGATAGTGTACGGGTGAGAGTACGGCGTAGGGTAGGGGTTAGGGTTAGAGTTAGGGTTAGGGTTGGGGTTAGGGTATGGCTTAGGGTACGGGTGAGGGTACGGGTGAGGGTACTGCGTAGGGTATTGGTTAGGGTTAGGATATGGCTTAGGATACGGGTTAGGGTACGGGTTAGGGTATGGCGTAGGGTATGGGTTAGGGTTAGGGTTAGGGTTAGGGTTAGGGTTAGGGTTAGGGTACGGCTTAGGATACGGTTTAGGGTACGGGTGAGGGTACGGCGTAGCGTATGGGTTAGGGTAAGGGTTAGGGTACGTCTTAGGCTACGGGTTAGGGTACGGGTGAGGGTACGGCGTAGGGTAAGGGTTAGGGTTAGGGTTAGGGTTAGGGTTAGGGTTAGTTTTAGGGTTAGGGATTGGTTTAGGGTACGGGTTAGGATTAGCGTACGTGTTAGGGTTAGGTTTTGGGTTAGGGTTAGGGTACGCGTTAGGGTTAGGGTATGGGTTAGGGTTAGGGTACACGTTAGGATTAGGGTATTTATTAAACCTATCCCACTCTCTAGATACCACTTAGCACGTAAAGGAATATTATTAGGGATCCAGCCATGGAGAAGATTTTAGTCACTAGGATAAGATAAAGAATAAACACATTATAAAAAAATCACATTAGGATTTTCTTTTTAACCTGATCCTTAAAACACTTGTGCTTAGGAAATCTAATAGAGGCAAAAGCAATCAAGGGTAGTTTAGGGTTAGGGTTAGGGTTAGGGTTAGTGTTAGGGTTAGGGTACGGCTTAGGGTATGGGATAGGGTACGGGTGAGGGTACGGCGTAGGGTAGGGGTTAGGGTTAGGGTTAGGGTTATGGTTAGGGTATGGCTTAGGGTACGGGTGAGGGTACGGGTGAGGGTACTGCGTAGGGTATTGGTTAGGGTTAGGGTACGGCTTAGGATACGTGTTAGGGTACGGGTTAGGGTACGGCGTAGAGTGTGGGTTAGGGTTAGGGTTAGGGTTAGGGTTAGGGTTAGGGTACGTCTTAGGGTACGGGTTAGGGTACGGGTGAGGTTACGTCGTAGGGTATAGTTTAGGGTTAGGGTTAGGGTTAGGGTACGGCTTAGGATACGGGTTAGGGTACGGGTGAGGGTACGGCGTAGCATATGGTTTAGGGTTAGGGTTAGGGTACGGCTTAGGGTACGGGTTAGGGTACGGGTGAGGGTACGGTGTAGGTTATGGGTTAGGGTTAGGGTTAGGGTTAGTTTTAGGGTTAGGGATTGGTTTAGGGTACGGGTTAGGATTAGCATACGTGTTCGGGTTAGGGTTTGGGTTAGGGTTAGGGTACGCATTAGGGTTAGGGTATGGGTTAGGTTTAGGGTACACTTTAGGATTAGGGTATTTATTAAACCTATCCCACTCTCTAGATACCACTTAGCACGTAAAGGAATATTATTTGGTGTTCAGCCATGGAGAAGATTTTAGTCACTAGGATAAGATAAAGAATAAACACATTATAAAAAAATCACATAAGGTTTTCTTTTTAACCTGTTCCTTAAAACACTAGTGTTTAGGAAATCTAATGGAGGCAAAAGCAGTAAAGGGTAGTTTAGGGTTAGGGTTAGGGTAGGGCTTAGGATACGGGTGAGGGTACTGGTGAGGGTACTGCGTAGGTTATTGGTTAGGGTTAGGGTACGGCTTAGGATACGGGTTAGGATATGGGTTAGGTTATGGCGTTGGGTATGGGTGAGGGTTAGGGTTAGGGTTAGGGTAAGGCTTTGGGTACGGGTTAGGGTACGGGTGAGGGTACGGCGTAGGGTAGAGGTTAGGGTTAGGTTTAGGGTTAGGGTACGGCTTAGGATACGGGTTAGGGTATGGGTGAGGGTACGGCGTAGCGTATGGGTTAGGGTTAGGGTTAGGGTTAGGGTTAGGGTTAGTTTTAGGGTTAGGGCTTGGTTTAGGGTACAGGTTAGGATTAGCGTACGTGTTAGGGTTAGGGTTTGGGTTAGGGTTAGGGTACGCCTTAGGGTTAGGGTATGGGTTAGGGTTAGGGTACACGTTAGGATTAGGGTATTTATTAAACCTATCCCACTCTCTAGATACCACTTAGCACGTAAAGGAATATTATTTAGGGTCCAGCCATGGAGAAGATTTTCGTCACTAGGATAAGATAAAGAATAAACACATTATAAAAAAATCACATTAGGATTTTCTTTTTAACCTGTTCCTTAAAACACTCGTGCTTAGGAAATCTAATGGAGGCAAAAGCAGTCAAGGGTAGTTTAGTGTTAGGGTTAGTGTTAGGGTTAGTGTTAGGGTTAGGGTACGGCTTAGGGTATGGGATAGGGTATGGGTGAGGGTACGGCATAGGGTAGGGTTTAGGGTTAGGGTTAGTGTTAGGGTTAGGGTTAGAGTATGGCTTCGGGTACGGGTGAGGGTACTGTGTAGGTCATTGGTTAGGGTTAGGTTAAGGCTTAGGATACAGGTTATTGTATGGGTTAGGGTACGGCGCAGGGTATGGGTAAGGGTTAGGGTTAGGGTTAGAGTTAGGGTACGGCTTAGGGTACGGGTTAGGGTACGGGTGAGGGTACGGCATAGTGTATAGGTTAGGGTTAGGGTTAGGGTACGGCTTAGGGTACGGGTTAGGTTACGGGTGAGGGTACGGCATAGGGTATGGGTTAGGGTTAGGGTTAGGGTTAGGGTTAGTGTTAGTGTTAGGGTTAGGGTACGGCTTAGCGTATGGGATAGGGTACGGGTGAGGGTACGGCGTAGGGTAGGGGTTAGGGTTAGAGTTAGGGTTAGGGTTGGGGTTAGGGTACGGCTTAGTGTACGGGTGAGTGTACGTGTGAGGGTACTGCGTAGGGTATTGGTTAGGGTTAGGATACGGCTTAGGATACGGGTTAGGGTACGGGTTAGGGTATGGCGTAGGGTATGGGTTAGGGTTAGGGTTAGGGTTAGGGTTAGGGTTAGGTTACGGCTTAGGATACGGGTTAGGGTACGGGTGAAGGTACGGCGCAGCGTATGGGTTAGGGTTACGGATAGGGTTAGGGTTAGGATACGGCTTAGGTTATGGGATAGGGTATGGGTGAGGATACTGCGTAGGGTATAGGTTAGGGTTAGGGTACGGCTTAGGATACGGGTTAGGGTACGTGTTAGGGTATGGCGTACGGTATGGGTTAGGGTTAGGGTTAGGGTTAGGGTTAGGGTTAGGGTACGGCTTAGGGTACGGGTTAGGGTACGGGTGAGGTTACGGCGTAGGGTATAGTTTAGAGTTAGGGTTAGGGTTAGGGTACGGCTTAGGATACGGGTTAGGGTACGGGTGAGGGTACGGCGTAGCGTATGGTTTAGGGTTAGGGTTAGGGTTAGGGTACGGCTTAGGGTACGGGTTAGGGTACGGGTGAGGGTACGGCGTAGGTTATGGGTTAGGGTTAGTTTTAGGGTTAGGGATTGGTTTAGGGTACGGGTTAGGATTAGCATACTTGTTCGGGTTAGGGTTTTGGTTAGGGTTAGGGTACGCGTTAGGGTTAGGGTATGGGTTAGTTTTAGGGTACACTTTAGGATTAGGGTATTTATTAAACCTATCCCACTCTCTAGATACCACTTAGCACGTAAAGGAATATTATTTGGGGTTCAGCCATGGAGAAGATTTTAGTCACTAGGATAAGATAAAGAATAAACACATTATAAAAAAATCACATAAGGTTTTCTTTTTAACCTGTTCCTTAAAACACTAGTGTTTAGGAAATCTAATGGAGGCAAAAGCAGTAAAGGGTAGTTTAGGGTTAGGGTTAGGGTAGGGCTTAGGATACGGGTGAGGGTACTGGTGAGGGTACTGCGTAGGTTATTGGTTAGGGTTAGGGTACGGCTTAGGATACGGGTTAGGATATGGGTTAGGTTATGGCGTTGGGTATGGGTGAGGGTTAGGGTTAGGGTTAGGGTAAGGCTTTGGGTACGGGTTAGGGTACGGGTGAGGGTACGGCGTAGGGTAGAGGTTAGGGTTAGGTTTAGGGTTAGGGTACGGCTTAGGATACGGGTTAGGGTATGGGTGAGGGTACGGCGTAGCGTATGGGTTAGGGTTAGGGTTAGGGTTAGTTTTAGGGTTAGGGCTTGGTTTAGGGTACAGGTTAGGATTAGCGTACGTGTTAGGGTTAGGGTTTGGGTTAGGGTTAGGGTACGCATTAGGGTTAGGGTATGGGTTAGGGTTAGGGTACACGTTAGGATTAGGGTATTTATTAAACCTATCCCACTCTCTAGATACCACTTAGCACGTAAAGGAATATTATTTAGGGTCCAGCCATGGAGAAGATTTTCCTCACTAGGATAAGATAAAGAATAAACACATTATAAAAAAATCACATTAGGATTTTCTTTTTAACCTGTTCCTTAAAACACTCGTGCTTAGGAAATCTAATGGAGGCAAAAGCAGTCAAGGGTAGTTTAGTGTTAGGGTTAGGGTTAGGGTTAGTGTTAGGGTTAGGGTACGGCTTAGGGTATGGGATAGGGTATGGGTGAGGGTACGGCATAGGGTAGGGTTTAGGGTTAGGGTTAGTGTTAGGGTTAGGGTTAGAGTATGGCTTCGGGTACGGGTGAGGGTACTGTGTAGGTCATTGGTTAGGGTTAGGTTAAGGCTTAGGATACAGGTTATTGTATGGGTTAGGGTATGGCGCAGGGTATGGGTAAGGGTTAGGGTTAGGGTTAGGGTTAGAGTTAGGTACGGCTTAGGCTACGGGTTAGGGTACGGGTGAGGGTACGGCATAGTGTATAGGTTAGGGTTAGGGTTAGGGTACGGCTTAGGGTACGGGTTAGGTTACGGGTGAGGATACGGCATAGGGTATGGGTTAGGGTTAGGGTTAGGGTTAGGGTTAGTGTTAGTGTTAGGGTTAGGGTACGGCTTAGCGTATGGGATAGGGTACGGGTGAGGGTACGGCGTAGGGTAGGGGTTAGGTTTAGAGTTAGGGTTAGGGTTGGGGTTAGGGTACGGCTTAGTGTACGGGTGAGGGTACGGGTGAGGGTACTGCGTAGGGTATTGGTTAGGGTTAGGATACGGCTTAGGATACGGGTTAGGGTACGGGTTAGGGTATGGCGTAGGGTATGGGTTAGGGTTAGGGTTAGGGTTAGGGTTAGGTTTAGGGTACGGCTTAGGATACGGGTTAGGGTACGGGTGAAGGTATGGCGTAGCGTATGGGTTAGGGTTAGGGTTAGGGTTAGGGTTAGTGTACGGCTTAGGTTATGGGATAGGGTACAGGTGAGGGTATGGCATAGGGTATGGGTTAGGGTTAGGGTTAGGGTTAGGGTACGGCTTAGGGTACGGGTGAGGGTATGGGTGAGGATACTGCGTAGGGTATTGGTTAGGGTTACGGTACGTCTTAGGATACGGGCTAGGGTACGGGTGAGGGTACGGCGTAGGTTATGGGTTAGGGTTAGGGTTAGTGTTAGGGTTATGGTACGGCTTAGGTTATGGGATAGGGTACAGGTGAGGGTATGGCATAGGGTAGGGTTTAGGGTTAGGGTTAGGGTTAGGGTTAGGATTAGGGTACGGCTTAGGGTACGGGTGAGGGTATGGGTGAGGATACTGCATAGGGTATTGGTTAGGGTTAGGGTACGGCTTAGGATATGGGTTAGGGTACATGTTAGGGTATGGCGTACGGTATGGGTTAGGGTTAGGGTTAGGGTTAGGGTTAGGGTAAGGCTTTGGGTACGGGTTAGGGTACGGGTGAGGGTACGGCGTAGGGTAGAGGTTAGGGTTAGGTTTAGGATTAGGGTACGGCTTAGGATACGGGTTAGGGTATGGGTGAGGGTACGGCGTAGCGTATGGGTTAGGGTTAGGGTTAGGGTTAGGGTTAGTTTTAGGGTTAGGGATTGGTTTAGGGTACGGGTTAGGATTAGCGTACGTGTTAGGGTTAGGGTTTGGGTTAGGGTTAGGGTACGCATTAGGGTTAGGGTGTGGGTTAGGGTTAGGGTACACGTTAGGATTAGGGTATTTATTAAACCTATCCCACTCTCTAGATACCACTTAGCACGTAAAGGAATATTATTTAGGGTCCAGCCATGGAGAAGATTTTCGTCACTAGGATAAGATAAAGAATAAACACATTATAAAAAAATCACATTAGCATTTTCTTTTTAACCTGTTCCTTAAAACACTAGTGCTTAGGAAATCTAATGGAGGCAAAAGCAGTCAAGGGAAGTTTAGGGTTAGGGTTAGGGTTAGGGTTAGGGTTAGTGTTAGGGTTAGGGTACGGCTTAGGGTATGGTATAGGGTGTGGGTGAGGGTACGGCATAGGGTAGGGTTTAGGGTTAGGGTTAGTGTTAGGGTTAGGGTTAGGGTATGGCTTAGGGTACGGGTGAGGGTACTGTGTAGGTCATTGGTTAGGGTTAGGTTAAGGCTTAGGATACAGGTTATTGTATTGATTAGGGTACGGCGCAGGGTATGGGTAAGGGTTAGGGTTAGGGTTAGGGTTAGAGTTAGGGTACGGCTTAGGGTACGGGTTAGGGTACGGGTGAGGGTACGGCGTAGTGTATAGGTTAGGGTTAGGGTTAGGGTACGGCTTAGGGTACGTTTTAGGTTATGGGCGAGGGTACGGCGTAGGGTATAGGTTAGGGTTAGGGTTAGGGTTAGTGTTACTGTTAGGGTTAGGGTACGGCTTAGCGTATGGGATAGGGTACGGGTGAGGGTACGGCGTAGGGTAGGGGTTAGGGTTAGGGTTAGGGTTAGGGTTAGGGTATGGCTTAGGGTACGGGTGAGGGTACGGGTGAGGGTAATGCGTAGGGTATTGGTTAGGGTTAGGGTACGGCTTAAGATACGGGTTAGGGTACGGGTTAGGGTACGGCGTAGAGTGTGGGTTAGGGTTAGGGTTAGTGTTAGGGTTAGGGTTACGGTACGTCTTAGGGTACGTGTTAGGGTACGGGTGAGGGTACGGCGTAGGTTATGGGTTAGGGTTAGGGTTAGGGTTAGGGTTAGGGTACGGCTTAGGATACGGGTTAGGGTACGGGTGAGGGTACGGCGTAGGTTAAGGTTTAGGGTTAGGGTTAGTGTTAGGGTTATGGTACGGCTTAGGTTATGCGATAGGGTACAGGTGAGGGTATGGCATAGGGTAGGGGTTAGGTTTACGGTTAGGGTTAGGGTTAGGGTTAGGTTTAGGGTACGGCTTAGGGTACGGGTGAGGGTATGGGTGAGGATACTGCGTAGGGTATTGGTTAGGGTTAGGGTACGGCTTAGGATACGGGTTAGGGTACGTGTTAGGGTATGGCGTACGGTATGGGTTAGGGTTAGGGTTAGGGTTAGGGTTACGGTTAGGGTTAGGGTACGGCTTAGGGTTCGGGTTAGGGTACGGGTGAGGTTACGGCGTAGGGTATAGTTTAGGGTTAGGGTTAGGATTAGGGTACGGCTTAGGATACGGGTTAGGGTACGGGTGAGGGTACGGCGTAGCGTATGGTTTAGGGTTAGGGTTAGGGTTAGGGTACGGCTTAGGGTACGGGTTAGGGTACGGGTGAGGGTATGGTGTAGTGTATAGGTTAGGGTTAGGGTTAGGGTTAGGGTATGGCTTAGGGTACGGGTGAGGGTACGGGTGAGGGTACTGTGTAGGGTATTGGTTATGGTTAGGGTACGGCTTAGAATACGGGTTAGGGTACGGGTTAGGGTACGGCGTAGGGTATGTGTTAGGGTTAGGGTTAGGGTTAGGGTTAGGGTTAGGGTACGGCTTAGGGTACGGGTTAGGGTACGGGTGAGGGTACGGCGTAGTGTATAGGTTAGGGTTAGGGTTAGGGTACGGCTTAGGGTACGAGTTAGGGTACGACTGAGGGTATGGCGTAGTGTATAGGTTAGGGTTAGGGTTAGGGTTAGGGTACGGCTTAGGGTATGGGATAGGGTACGGGTGAGGGTACGACGTAGGGTAGGTGTTAGATTTAGGGTTAGGGTTAGTGTTAGGGTTAGGGTACGGCTTAGGGTATGGGATAGGTTACGGGTGAGGGTACGGCGTAGGGTAGGGGTTAGGGTTAGGTTTAGGGTTAGTGTTAGGTTTAGGGTACCGCTTAGGGTATGGGATAGGGTACGGCGTAGGGTAGCGGTTAGGGTTAGGGTTAGGGTTAGGGTTAGGGTACGGCTTAGGATACGGGTTAGGGTACGGGTGAGGGTACGGCGTAGGTTATGGGTTAGGCTTAGGGTTAGGGTTAGGATTAGTTTTAGGGTTAGGGATTGGTTTAGGGTACGGGTTAGGATTAGCATACTTGTTCGGGTTAGGGTTTTGGTTAGGGTTACGGTACACGTTAGGGTTAGGGTATGGGTTAGGTTTAGGGTACACGTTAGGATTAGGGTATTTATTAAACCTATCCCACTCTCTAGATACCACTTAGCACGTAAAGGAATATTATTTGGGGTTCAGCCATGGAGAAGATTTTAGTCACTAGGATAAGATAAAGAATAAACACATTATAAAAAAATCACATGAGGTTTTCTTTTTAACCTGTTCCTTAAAACACTAGTGTTTAGGAAATCTAATGGAGGCAAAAGCAGTAAAGGGTAGTTTAGGGTTAGGGTTAGGGTTAGGGTTAGGGTAGGGCTTAGGATACGGGTGAGGTTACTGGTGAGGGTACTGCGTAGGTTATTGGTTAGGGTTAGGGTACGGCTTAGGATACGGGTTAGGATATGGGTTAGGTTACGGCGTTGGGTATGGGTGAGGGTTAGGGTTAGGGTTAGGGTAAGGCTTTGGGTACGGGTTAGGGTACGGGTGAGGGTACGGCGTAGGGTAGAGGTTAGGGTTAGGTTTAGGGTTAGGGTACGGCTTTGGATACGGGTTAGGGTATGGGTGAGGGTACGGCGTAGCGTATGGGTTAGGGTTAGGGTTAGGGTTAGTTTTAGGGTTAGGGATTGGTTTAGGGTACGGGTTAGGATTAGCGTATTTGTTAGGGTTAGGGTTTGGGTTAGGGGTAGGGTACGCGTTAGGGTTAGGGTATGGGTTAGGGTTAGGGTACGCGTTAGGATTAGGGTATTTATTAAACCTATCCCACTCTCTAGATACCACTTAGCACTTAAAGGAATATTATTTAGGGTCCAGCCATGGAGAATATTTTCGTCACTAGGATAAGATAAAGAATAATCACATTATAAAAAAATCACATTAGGATTTTCTTTTTAACCTGTTCCTTAAAACTCTAGTGCTTAGGAAATCTAATGGAGGCAAAAGCAGTCAAGGGTAGTTTAGGGTTAGGGTTAGGGTTAGGGTTAGTGTTAGGGTTAGGGTACGGCTTAGGGTATGGGATAGGGTATGGGTGAGGGTACGGCATAGGGTAGGGTTTAGGGTTAGGGTTAGTGTTAGGGTTAGGGTTAGGGTATGGCTTAGGGTACGGGTGAGGGTACTGTGTAGGTCATTGGTTAGGGTTAGGTTAAGGCTTAGGATACAGGTTATTGTATGGGTTAGGGTACGGCGCAGGGTATGGGTAAGGGTTAGGGTTAGGGTTAGGGTTAGAGTTAGGGTACGGCTTAGGGTACGGGTTAGGGAACGGGTGAGGGTACGGCGTAGTGTATAGGTTAGGGTTAGGGTTAGGGTACGGCTTAGGGTACGGGTTAGGTTACGGGTGAGTGTACGGCGTAGGGTATGGGTTAGTGTTAGGGTTAGGGTTAGGGTTAGTGTTAGCGTTAGGGTACGGCTTAGCGTATGGGATAGTGTACGGGTGAGAGTACGGCGTAGGGTAGGGGTTAGGGTTAGAGTTAGGGTTAGGGTTGGGGTTAGGGTACGGCTTAGGGTACGGGTGAGGGTACGGGTGAGGGTACTGCGTAGGGTATTGGTTAGGGTTAGGATATGGCTTAGGATACGGGTTAGGGTACGGGTTAGGGTATGGCGTAGGGTATGGGTTAGGGTTAGGGTTAGGGTTAGGGTTAGGGTACGGCTTAGGATACGCGTTAGGGTACGGGTGAGGGTACGGCGTAGCGTATGGGTTAGGGTTAGGGTTAGGGTACGTCTTAGGCTACGGGTTAGGGTACGGGTGAGGGTACGGCGTAGGGTAAGGGTTAGGGTTAGGGTTAGGGTTAGGGTTAGTTTTAGGGTTAGGGATTGGTTTAGGGTACGGGTTAGGATTAGCGTACGTGTTAGGGTTAGGTTTTGGGTTAGGGTTAGGGTACGCGTTAGGGTTAGGGTATGGGTTAGGGTTAGGGTACACGTTAGGATTAGGGTATTTATTAAACCTATCCCAGTCTCTAGATACCACTTAGCACGTAAAGGAATATTATTAGGGATCCAGCCATGGAGAAGATTTTAGTCACTAGGATAAGATAAAGAATAAACACATTATAAAAAAATCACATTAGGATTTTCTTTTTAACCTGATCCTTAAAACACTTGTGCTTAGGAAATCTAATAGAGGCAAAAGCAATCAAGGGTAGTTTAGGGTTAGGGTTAGGGTTAGGGTTAGTGTTAGGGTTAGGGTACGGCTTAGGGTATGGGATAGGGTACGGGTGAGGGTACGGCGTAGGGTAGGGGTTAGGGTTAGGGTTAGGGTTATGGTTAGGGTATGGCTTAGGGTACGGGTGAGGGTACGGGTGAGGGTACTGCGTAGGGTATTGGTTAGGGTTAGGGTACGGCTTAGGATACGTGTTAGGGTACGGGTTAGGGTACGGCGTAGAGTGTGGGTTAGGGTTAGGGTTAGGGTTAGGGTTAGGGTTAGGGTACGGCTTAGGGTACGGGTTAGGGTACGGGTGAGGTTACGTCGTAGGGTATAGTTTAGGGTTAGGGTTAGGGTTAGGGTACGGCTTAGGATACGGGTTAGGGTACGGGTGAGGGTACGGCGTAGCATATGGTTTAGGGTTAGGGTTAGGGTACGGCTTAGGGTACGGGTTAGGGTACGGGTGAGGGTACGGTGTAGGTTATGGGTTAGGGTTAGGGTTAGGGTTAGGGTTAGTTTTAGGGTTAGGGATTGGTTTAGGGTACGGGTTAGGATTCGCATACGTGTTCGGGTTAGGGTTTGGGTTAGGGTTAGGGTACGCATTAGGGTTAGGGTGTGGGTTAGGGTTAGGGTACACGTTAGGATTAGGGTATTTATTAAACCTATCCCACTCTCTAGATACCACTTAGCACGTAAAGCAATATTATTTAGGGTCCAGCCATGGAGAAGATTTTCCTCACTAGGATAAGATAAAGAATAAACACATTATAAAAAAATCACATTAGGATTTTCTTTTTAACCTGTTCCTTAAAACACTCGTGCTTAGGAAATCTAATGGAGGCAAAAGCTGTCAAGGGTAGTTTAGTGTTAGGGTTAGGGTTAGGGTTAGTGTTAGGGTTAGGGTACGGCTTAGGGTATGGGATAGGGTATGGGTGAGGATACGGCATAGGGTAGGGTTTAGGGTTAGGGTTAGTGTTAGGGTTAGGGTTAGAGTATGGCTTCGGGTACGGGTGAGGGTACTGTGTAGGTCATTGGTTAGGGTTAGGTTAAGGCTTAGGATACAGGTTATTGTATGGGTTAGGGTACGGCGCAGGGTACGGGTAAGGGTTAGGGTTAGGATTAGGGTTAGAGTTAGGGTACGGCTTAGGGTACGGGTTAGGGTACGGGTGAGGTTACGGCATAGTGTATAGGTTAGGGTTAGGGTTAGGGTACGGCTTAGGGTACGGGTTAGGTTACGGGTGAGGGTACGGCATAGGGTATGGGTTAGGGTTAGGGTTAGGGTTAGGGTTAGTGTTAGTGTTAGGGTTAGGGTACGGCTTAGCGTATGGGATAGGGTACGGGTGAGGGTACGGCGTAGGGTAGGGGTTAGGGTTAGAGTTAGGGTTAGGGTTGGGGTTAGGGTACGGCTTAGTGGTACGGGTGAGGGTACGGGTGAGGGTACTGCGTAGGGTATTGGTTAGGGTTAGGATACGGCTTAGGATACGGGTTAGGGTACGGGTTAGGGTATGGCGTAGGGTATGGGTTAGGGTTAGGGTTAGGGTTAGGGTTAGGTTTAGGGTACGGCTTAGGATACGGGTTAGGGTACGGGTGAAGGTACGGCGTAGCGTATGGGTTAGGGTTAGGGTTAGGGTTAGGGTTAGGGTACGGCTTAGGTTATGGGATAGGGTACAGGTGAGGGTATGGCATAGGGTATGGGTTAGGGTTAGGGTTAGGGTTAGGGTTAGGGTACGGCTTAGGGTACGGGTGAGGGTATGGGTGAGGATACTGCGTAGGGTATTGGTTAGGGTTACGGTACGTCTTAGGATACGGGCTAGGGTACTGGTGAGGGTACGGCGTAGGTTATGGGTTAGGGTTAGGGTTAGTTTTAGGGTTATGGTACGGCTTAGGTTATGGGATAGGGTACAGGTGAGGGTATGGCATAGGGTAGGGTTTAGGGTTAGGGTTAGGGTTAGGGTTAGGGTTAGGGTACGGCTTATGGTACGGGTGAGGGTATGGGTGAGGATACTGCATAGGGTATTGGTTAGGGTTAGGGTACGGCTTAGGATATGGGTTAGGGTACATGTTAGGGTATGGCGTACGGTATGGGTTAGGGTTAGGGTTAGGGTTAGGTTTAGGGTACGGCTTAGGGTACGGGTTAGGGTACGAGTGAGGGTATGGCGTAGTGTATAGGTTAGGGTTAGGGTTAGGGTTAGGGTACGGCTTAGGGTACGGGTTAGGGTACGGGTGAGGGTACTGCGTAGGGTATTGGTTAGGGTTAGGGTACGGCTTAGGATACGTGTTAGGGTACGGGTTAGGGTACGGCGTAGAGTGTGGGTTAGGGTTAGGGTTAGTGTTAAGGTTAGGGTTACGGTACGTCTTAGGGTACGTGTTAGGGTACGGGTGAGGGTACGGCGTAGGTTATGGTTTAGGGTTACGGTTAGGGTTAGGGTTAGGGTACGGCTTAGGATACGGGTTAGGGTACGGGTGAGGGTATGGCGTAGGTTATGGGTTAGGGTTATGGTTAGTGTTAGGGTTAGGGTACGGCTTAGGGTATGGGATAGGTTACGGGTGAGGGTACGGCGTAGGGTAGGGGTTAGGGTTAGGTTTAGGGTTAGTGTTAGGTTTAGGGTACCGCTTAGGTTATGAGATAGGGTACGGCGTAGGGTAGCGGTTAGGGTTAGGGTTAGGGTTAGTTTTAGGGTTAGGGATTGGTTTAGGGTACGGGTTAGGATTAGCATACTTGTTTGGGTTAGGGTTTTGGTTAGGGTTAGGGTACGCGTTAGGGTTAGGGTATGGGTTAGTTTTAGGGTACACGTTAGGATTAGGGTGTTTATTAAACCTATCCCACTCTCTAGATACCACTTAGCACGTAAAGGAATATTATTTGGGGTTCAGCCATGGAGAAGATTTTAGTCACTAGGATAAGATAAAGAATAAACACATTATAAAAAAATCACATAAGGTGTTCTTTTTAACCTGTTCCTTAAAACACTAGTGTTTAGGAAATCTAATGGAGGCAAAAGCAGTAAAGGGTAGTTTAGGGTTAGGGTTAGGGTTAGGGTTAGGGTAGGGCTTAGGATACGGGTGAGGTTACTGGTGAGGGTACTGCGTAGGTTATTGGTTAGGGTTAGGGTACGGCTTAGGATACGGGTTAGGTTATGGGTTAGGTTACGGCGTTGGGTATGGGTGAGGGTTAGGGTTAGGGTTAGGGTAAGGCTTTGGGAACGGGTTAGGGTACGGGTGAGGGTACGGAGTAGGGTAGAGGTTAGGGTTAGGTTTAGGGTTAGGGTACGGCTTAGGATACGGGTTAGGGCATGGGTGAGGGTACAGCGTAGCGTATGGGTTAGGGTTAGGGTTAGGGTTAGGGTTAGTTTTAGGGTTAGGGATTGGTTTAGGGTACGGGTTAGGATTAGCGTAGGTGTTAGGGTTAGGGTTTGGGTTAGGGTTAGGGTACGCATTAGGGTTAGGGTGTGGGTTAGGGTTAGGGTACGCGTTAGGATTAGGGTATTTATTAAACCTATCCCACTCTCTAGATACCACTTAGCACGTAAAGGAATATTATTTAGGGTCCAGCCATGGAGAATATTTTCGTCATTAGGATAAGATAAAGAATAAACACATTATAAAAAAATCACATTAGGATTTTCTTTTTAACCTGTTCCTTAAAACACTAGTGCTTAGGAAATCTAATGGAGGCAAAAGCAGTCAAGGGTAGTTTAGGGTTAGGGTTAGGGTTAGGGTTAGTGTTAGGGTTAGGGTACGGCTTAGGGTATGGGATAGGGTATGGGTGAGGGTATGGCATAGGGTAGGGTTTAGGGTTAGGGTTAGTGTTAGGGTTAGGGTTAGGGTATGGCTTAGGGTACGGGTGAGGGTACTGTGTAGGTCATTGGTTAGGGTTAGGTTAAGGCTTAGGATACAGGTTATTGTATGGATTAGGGTACGGCGCAGGGTATGGGTAAGGTTTAGGGTTAGTGTTAGGGTTAGAGTTAGGGTATGGCTTAGGGTACGGGTTAGGGAACGGGTGAGGGTACGGCGTAGTGTATAGGTTAGGGTTAGGTTTAGGGTACGGCTTAGGGTACGGATTAGGTTATGGGTGAGGGTACGGCGTAGGGTATGGGTTAGGGTTAGTGTTAGTGTTAGTGTTAGGGTTAGGGTACGGCTTAGCGTATCGGATAGGGTACGGGTGAGGGTACGGCGTAGGGTAGGGGTTAGGGTTAGGGTTAGGGTTAGGGTATGGCTTAGGGTACGGCTGAGGGTACGGGTGAGGGTACTGCGTAGAGTATTGGTTAGGGTTAGGGTACGGCTTAGGATACGGGTTAGGGTACGTGTTAGGGTATGGCGTACGGTATGGGTTAGGGTTAGGGTTAGGGTTAGGGTTAGGGTTAGGGTTAGGGTACGGCTTAGGGTACGGGTTAGGGTACGGGTGAGGTTACGGCGTAGGTTATGGGTAAGGGTTAGGGTTAGGGTTAGGATACGGCTTAGGATACGGGTTAGGGTACGGGTGAGGGTACGGCGTAGGTTATGGGTTAGGGTTAGGGTTAGTGTTAGGGTTATGGTACGGCTTAGGTTATGGGATAGGGTACAGGTGAGGGTATGGCATAGGGTAGGGGTTAGGTTTAGGGTTAGGGTTAGGGTTAGGGTTAGGGTACGGCTTAGGATACGGGTTAGTGTACGGGTGAGGTTACGGCGTAGCGTATGGTTTAGGGTTAGGGTTAGGGTTAGGGTACGGCTTAGGGTACGGGTTAGGGTACGGGTGAGGGTATGGTGTAGTGTATAGGTTAGGGTTAGGGTTAGGGTTAGGGTATGGCTTAGGGTACGGGAGAGGGTACGGGTGAGGGTACTGTGTAGGGTATTGGTTATGGTTAGGGTACGGCTTAGAATACGGGTTAGGGTACGGGTTAGGGTACGGCGTAGGGTATGGGTTAGGGTTAGGGTTAGGGTTAGGGTTAGGCTTAGGGTACGGCTTAGGGTACGGGTTAGGGTACGGGTGAGGGTACGGCGTAGTGTATAGGTTAGGGTTAGGGTTAGGGTTAGGGTACGGCTTAGGGTACGGGTTAGGGTACGGGTGAGGGTATGGCGTAGTGTATAGGTTAGGGTTAGGGTTAGGGTTAGGGTACGGCTTAGGGTATGGGATAGGGTACGGGTGAGGGTACGGCGTAGGGTAGGGGTTAGGTTTAGGGTTAGGGTTAGTGTTAGGGTTAGGGTACGGGTTAGGGTTAGGGTTAGGGTTAGGGTTAGGTTTAGGGTTAGGGTTAGGGTTAGGGTTAGGGTTAGGGTACGGCTTAGGGTACGGGTTAGGGTACGGGTGAGGGTACGGCGTAGTGTATAGGTTAGGGTTAGGGTTAGGGTTAGGGTACGGCTTACGGTATGGGATAGGGTACGGGTGAGGGTACGGCGTAGGGTAGGGGTTAGGTTTTGGGTTAGGGTTAGTGTTAGGGTTAGGGTACGGCTTAGGGTATGGGATAGGTTACGGTGAGGGTACGGCGTAGGGTAGGGTTTAGGGTTAGGTTTAGGGTTAGTGTTAGGTTTAGGGTACCGCTTAGGGTATGGGATAGGGTACGGCGTAGGGTAGCAGTTAGGGTTAGGGTTAGGGTTAGGGTACGGCTTAGGATACGGGTTAGGGTATGGGTGAGGGTGCGGCGTAGCGTATGGGTTAGGGTTAGGGTTAGGGTTAGGGTACGGCTTAGGGTACGGGTTAGGGTACGGGTGAGGGTACGGCGTAGGTTATGGGTTAGGGTTAGGGTTAGGGTTAGGGTTAGTTTTAGGGTTAGGGATTGGTTTAGGGTACGGGTTAGGATTAGCATACTTTTTCGGGTTAGGGTTTTGGTTAGGGTTAGTGTACGCGTTAGGGTTAGGGTATGGGTTAGGTTTCGGTTACACGTTAGGATTAGGGTATTTATTAAACCTATCCCACTCTCTAGATACCACTTAGCACGTAAAGGCATATTATTTGGGGTTCAGCCATGGAGAAGATTTTAGTCACTAGGATAAGATAAAGAATAAACACATTATAAAAAAAATCACATAAGGTTTTCTTTTTAACCTGTTCTTTAAAACACTAGTGTTTAGGAAATCTAATGGAGGCAAAAGCAGTAAAGGGTAGTTTAGGGTTAGGGTTAGGGTTAGTGTTAGGGTAGGGCTTAGGATACGGGTGAGGGTACTGGTGAGGGTACTGCGTAGGTTATTGGTTAGGGTTAGGGTACGGCTTAGGATACGGGTTAGGATATGGGTTAGGTTACGGCGTTGGGTATGGGTGAGGGTTAGGGTTAGGGTTAGGGTAAGGCTTTGGGTACGGGTTAGGGTACGGGTGAGGGTACGGCGTAGGGTAGAGGTTAGGGTTAGGTTTAGGGTTAGGGTACGGCTTAGGATACGGGTTAGGGTATGGGTGAGGGTACGGCGTAGCGTATGGGTTAGGGTTAGGGTTAGGGTTAGGGTTAGTTTTAGGGTTAGGGATTGGTTTAGGGTACGGGTTAGGATTAGCGTACGTGTTAGTGTTTGGGTTTGGGTTAGGGTTAGGGTACGCATTAGGGTTAGGGTGTGGGTTAGGGTTAGGGTACACGTTAGGATTAGGGTATTTATTAAACCTATCCCACTCTCTAGATACCACTTAGCACGTAAAGGAATATTATTTAGGGTCCAGCCATGGAGAAGATTTTCGTTACTAGGATAAGATAAAGAATAAACACATTATAAAAAAATCACATTAGGATTTTCTTTTTAACCTGTTCCTTAAAACGCTAGTGCTTAGGGAATCTAATGGAGGCAAAAGCAGTCAAGGGTAGTTTAGGGTTAGGGTTAGGGTTAGGGTTAGTGTTAGGGTTAGGGTACGGCTTAGGGTATGGGATAGGGTATGGGTGAGGGTACGGCATAGGGTAGGGTTTAGGGTTAGGGTTAGTGTTAGGGTTAGGGTTAGGGTATGGCTAAGGGTACGGGTGAGGGTACTGTGTAGGTCATTGGTTAGGGTTAGGTTAAGGCTTAGGATACAGGTTATTGTATGGGTTAGGGTACGGCGCAGTGTATGGGTAAGGGTTACGGTAAGGGTTAGGGTTAGAGTTAGGGTACGGCTTAGGGTATGGGTTAGGGTACGGGTGAGGGTACGGCGTAGTGTATAGGTTAGGTTTAGGGTTAGGGTACGGCTTAGGGTACGGGTTAGGTTACGGGTGAGGGTACGGCGTAGGGTATGGGTTAGGGTTAGGGTTAGGGTTAGTGTTAGTGTTAGGATTAGGGTACGGCTTAGCGTATGGGATAGGGTACGGGTGAGGGTACGGCGTAGGGTAGGGGTTAGGGTTAGAGTTAGGGTTAGGGTTGGGGTTAGGGTACGGCTTAGGGTACGGGTGAGGTAACGGGTGAGGGTACTGCGTAGGGTATTGGTTAGGGTTAGGATATGGCGTAGGATACGGGATAGTATACGGGTTAGGGTATGGCGTAGGGTATGGGTTAGGGTTAGGGTTAGGGTTAGGGTTAGGGTACGGCTTAGGATACGGGTTAGGGTACGGGTGAGGGTACGGCGTAGTGTATGGGTTAGGGTTAGGGTTAGGGTACGTCTTAGGGTACGGGTTAGGGTACGGGTGAGGGTACGGCGTAGGGTAAGGGTTAGGGTTAGGGTTAGGGTTAGTTTTAGGGTTAGGGTTTGGTTTAGGGTACGGGTTAGGATTAGAGTACGTGTTAGGGTTAGGGTTTGGGTTAGGGTTAGGGTACGCGTTAGGGTTAGGGTACGGGTTAGGGTTAGGGTACACGTTAGGATTAGGGTATTTATTAAACCTATCCCACTCTCTAGATACCACTTAGCACGTAAAGGAATATTATTAGGGGTCCAGCCATGGAGAAGATTTTCGTCACTAGGATAAGATAAAGAATAAACACATTATAAAAAAATCACATTAGGATTTTCTTTTTAACCTGTTCCTTAAAACACTAGTGCTTAGGAAATCTAATAGAGGCAAAAGCAATCAAGGGTAGTTTAGGGTTAGGGTTAGGGTTAGGGTTAGTGTTAGGGTTAGGGTACGGCTTAGGGTATGGGATAGGGTACGGGTGAGGGTACGGCGTAGGGTAGGGGTTAGGGTTAGGGTTAGGGTTAGGGTTAGGGTATGGCTTAGGGTACGGGTGAGGGTACGGGTGAGGGTACTGCGTAGGGTATTGGTAAGGTTAGGGTACGTCTTAGGATACGTGTTAGGGTACGGGTTAGGGTACGGCGTAGAGTGTGGGTTAGGGTTAGGGTTAGTGTTAGGGTTAGGGTTACGGTACGTCTTAGGGTACGTGTTAGGGTAATGGTGAGGGTACGGCGTAGGTTATGGGTTAGGGTTAGCGTTAGGGTTAGGGTACGGCTTAGGATACGGGTTAGGGTACGGGTGAGGGTACGGCGTAGGTTATGGGTTAGGGTTAGGGTTAGTGTTAGGGTTATGGTACGGCTTAGGTTATGGGATAGGGTACAGGTGAGGGTATGGCATAGGGTAGGGGTTAGGGTTAGGTTTAGGGTTAGGGTTAGGGTTAGGGTATGCCTTAGGGTCCGGGTGAGGGTATGGGTGAGGATACTGCGTAGGGTATAGGTTAGGGTTAGGGTACGGCTTAGGATACGGGTTGGGGTACGTGTTAGGGTATGGCGTACGCTATGGGTTAGGGTTAGGTTTAGGGTTAGGGTTAGGGTTAGGGTTAGGGTTAGGGTACGGGTTAGGGTACGGGTGAGGGTATGGCGTAGTGTATAGGTTAGGGTTAGTGTTAGGGTTAGGGTACAGCTTAGGGTACGGGTGAGGGTACGGGTGAGGGTACTGCGTAGGGTTAGGGTTAGGGTTAGGATACGGCTTAGGATACGGGTTAGGGTACGGGTTAGGGTATGGCGTAGGGTATCGGTTAGGGTGAGGTTTAGGGTTAGGGTTAGGGTTAGGGTTAGGGTTAGGGTACGGCTTAGGATACGGGTTAGGGTACGGGTGAAGGTACGGCGTAGCGTATGGGTTAGGGTTAGGGTTAGGGTTAGGGTTAGGGTACGGCTTAGGTTATGGGATAGGGTACAGGTGAGGGTATGGCATGGGCATGGGTTAGGGTTAGGGTTAGGCTTAGGGTTAGGGTACGGCTTAGGGTACGGGTGAGGGTATGGGTGAGGATACTGCGTAGGGTATTGTTTAGGGTTACGGTACGTCTTAGGATACGGGTTAGGGTACGGGTGAGGGTACGGCGTAGGGTATGGGTGAGGGTTAGGGTTAGGGTTAGTGTCAGTGTTAGGGTTAGGGTACGGCTTAGCGTATGGGATAGGGTACGGGTGAGGGTACGGCGTAGGGTAGGGGTTAGGGTTAGGGTTAGGGTTAGGGTTAGGGTATGGCTTAGGGTACGGGTGAGGGTACGGGTGAGGGTACTGCGTAGGGTATTGGTTAGGGTTAGGGTACGGCTTAGGATACGTGTTAGGGTACGGGTTAGGGTACGGCATAGAGTGTGGGTTAGGGTTAGGGTTAGTGTTAAGGTTAGGGTTACGGTACGTCTTAGGGTACGTGTTAGGGTACGGGTGAGGGTACGGCGTAGGTTATGGTTTAGGGTTAGGGTTAGGGTTAGGGTTAGGGTACGGCTTAGGATACGGGCTAGGGTACGGGTGAGGGTACGGCGTAGGTTATGGGTTAGGGTTAGGGTTAGGGTTAGGGGTAGGGTACGGCTTAGGGTACGGGTTAGGTTACGGGTGAGGGTACGGTGTAGGTTATGGGTTAGGGTTAGGGTTAGGGTACGTCTTAGGGTACGGGTTAGGGTACGGGTGAGGGTACGGCGTAGGGTAAGGGTTAGGGTTAGGGTTAGGGTTAGGGTTAGTTTTAGGGTTAGGGATTGGTTTAGGGTACGGGTTAGGATTAGCGTACGTGTTAGGGTTAGGTTTTGGGTTAGGGTTAGGGTACGCATTAGGGTTAGCGTATGGGTTAGGGTTAGGGTACACGTTAGGATTAGGGTATTTATTAAACCTATCCCACTCTCTAGATACCACGTAGCACGTAAAGGAATATTATTAGGGATCCAGCCATGGAGAAGATTTTAGTCACTAGGATAAGATAAAGAATAAACACATTATAAAAAAATCACATTAGGATTTTCTTTTTAACCTGTTCCTTAAAACACTAGTGCTTAGGAAATCTAATAGAGGCAAAAGCAATCAAGGGTAGTTTAGGGTTAGGGTTAGGGTTAGGGTTAGTGTTAGTGTTAGGGTACGGCTTAGGGTATGGGATAGGGTATGGGTGAGGGTACGGCGTAGGGTAGGGGTTAGGGTTAGGGTTAGGGTATGGCTTAGGGTACGGGTGAGGGTACGGGTGAGGGTACTGCGTAGGGTATTGGTTAGGGTTAGGGTACGGCTTAGGATACGTGTTAGGGTACGGGTTAGGGTACGCTGTAGAGTGTGGGTTAGGGTTAGGGTTAGTGTTAGGGTTAGGGTTACGGTACGTCTTAGGGTACGTGTTAGGGTACGGGTGAGGGTACGGCGTAGGTTATGGGTTAGGGTTAGGGTTAGGTTTAGGGTTAGGGTACGGCTTAGGATACGGGTTAGGGTACGGGTTTGGGTACGGCGTAGGCTATGGGTTAGGGTTAGGGTTAGTGTTAGGGTTATGGTACGGCTTAGGTTATGGGATAGGGTACAGGTGAGGGTATGGCATAGGGTAGGGGTTAGGGTTAGGGTTAGGGTTAGGGTTAGGGTTAGGGTACGGCTTAGGGTACGGGTTAGGGTATGGGTGAGGATACTGCGTAGGGTATTGGTTAGGGTTAGGGTACGGCTTAGGATACGGGTTAGGGTACGTGTTAGGGTATGGCGTACGGTATGGGTTAGGGTTAGGGTTAGGGTTAGGGTTAGGGTTAGGGTACGGCTTAGGGTACGGGTTAGGGTACGGGTGAGGTTACGGCGTAGGGTATAGTTTAGAGTTAGCGTTAGGGTACGGCTTAGGATACGGGTTAGGGTACGGGTGAGGGTACGGCGTAGCGTATGGTTTAGGGTTAGGGTTAGGGTTAGGGTACGGCTTAGGGTACGGGTTAGGGTACGGGTGAGGGTACGGCGTAGGTTATGGGTTAGGGTTAGGGTTAAGGTTAGTTTTAGGGTTAGGGATTGGTTTAGGGTACGGGTTAGGATTAGCATACTTGTTCGGGTTAGGGTTTTGGTTGGGGTTAGGGTATGCGTTAGGGTTAGGGTATGGGTTAGGGTTAGGGTACACTTTAGGATTAGGGTATTTATTAAACCTATCCCACTCTCTAGATACCACTTAGCACGTAAGGGAATATTATTTGGGGTTCAGCCATGGAGAAGATTTTAGTCACTAGGATAAGATAAAGAATAAACACATTATAAAAAAATCACATAAGGTTTTCTTTTTAACCTGTTCCTTAAAACACTAGTGTTTAGGAAATCTAATGGAGGCAAAAGCAGTAAAGGGTAGTTTAGGGTTAGGGTTAGGGTTAGGGTTAGGGTAGGGCTTAGGATACGGGTGAGGGTACTGGTGAGGGTACTGCGTAGGTTATTGGTTAGGGTTAGGGTACGGCTTAGGATACGGGTTAGGATATGGGTTAGGTTATGGCGTTGGGTATGGGTGAGGGTTAGGGTTAGGGTTAGGGTAAGGCTTTGGGTACGGGTTAGGGTACGGGTGAGGGTACGGCGCAGGGTAGAGGTTAGGGTTAGGTTTAGGGTTAGGGTACGGCTTAGGATACGGGTTAGGGTATGGGTGAGGGTACGGCGTAGCGTATGTGTTAGGGTTAGGGTTAGGGTTAGGGTTAGTTTTAGGGTTATTGCTTGGTTTAGGGTACGGGTTAGGATTAGCGTACGTGTTAGGGTTAGGGTTTGGGTTAGGGTTAGGGTACGCATTAGGGTTAGGGTATGGGTTAGGGTTAGGGTACACGTTAGGATTAGGGTATTTATTAAACCTATCCCACTCTCTAGATACCACTTAGCACGTAAAGGAATATTATTTAGGGTCCAGCCATGGAGAAGATTTTCGACACTAGGATAAGATAAAGAAAAACACATTATAAAAAAATCACATTAGGATTTTCTTTTTAACCTGTTCCTTAAAACACTCGTGCTTAGGAAATTTAATGGAGGCAAAAGCAGTCAAGGGTAGTTTAGGGTTAGGGTTAGGGTTAGGGTTAGTGTTAGGGTTAGGGTACGGCTTAGGGTATGGGATAGGGTATGGGTGAGGGTACGGCATAGGGTAGGGTTTAGGGTTAGGGTTAGTGTTAGGGTTAGGGTTAGAGTATGGCTTCGGGTATGGGTGAGGGTACTGTGTAGGTCATTGGTTAGGGTTAGGTTAAGGCTTAGGATACAGGTTATTGTATGGGTTAGGGTACGGCGCAGGGTATGGGTAAGGGTTAGGGTTAGGGTTAAGGTTAGAGTTAGGGTACGGCTTAGGGTACGGGTTAGGGTACGGGTGAGGGTATGGCATAGTGTATAGGTTAGGGTCAGCGTTAGGGTACGGCTTAGGGTACGGGTTAGGTTACGGGTGAGGGTACGGCATAGGGTATGGGTTAGGGTTAGGGTTAGGGTTAGGGTTAGTGTTAGTGTTAGGGTTAGGGTACGGCTTAGCGTATGGGATAGGGTACGGGTGAGGGTACGGCGTAGGGTAGGGGTTAGGGTTAGAGTTAGGGTTAGGGTTGGGGTTAGGGTACGGCTTAGTGTACGGGTGAGGGTACGGGTGAGGGTACTGCGTAGGGTATTGGTTAGGGTTAGGATACGGCTTAGGATACGGGTTAGGGTACGGGTTAGGGTATGGCGTAGGGTATGGGTTAGGGTTAGGGTTAGGGTTAGGGTTAGGGTTAGGGTACGGCTTAGGATACGGGTTAGGGTACGGGTGAAGGTACGGCGTAGCGTATGGGTTAGGGTTAGGGTTAGGGTTAGCGTACGGCTTAGGTTATGGGATAGGGTACAGGTGAGGGTATGGCATAGGGTATGGGTTACGGTTAGGGTTAGGGTTAGGGTTAGGGTTAGGGTACGGCTTAGGGTACGGGTGAGGGTATGGGTGAGGATACTGCATAGGGTATTGGTTAGGGTTAGGGTACGGCTTAGGATATGGGTTAGGGTACATGTTAGAGTATGGCGTACGGTATGGGTTAGGGTTAGGGTTAGGGTTAGGTTTAGGGTACGGCTTAGGGTACGGGTTAGGGTACGAGTGAGGGTATGGCGTAGTGTATAGGTTAGGGTTAGGGTTAGGGTTAGGGTACGGCTTAGGGTACGGGTTAGGGTACGGGTGAGGTTACGGCGTAGGGTATAGTTTAGGGTTAGGGTTAGGGTTAGGGTACGGCTTAGGATACGGGTTAGGGTACGGGTGAGGGTACGGCGTAGCGTATGGTTTAGGGTTAGGGTTAGGGTTAGGGTACGGCTTAGGGTATGGGATAGGGTACGGGTGAGCGTACGGCGAAGGGTAGGGGTTAGGGTTAGTGTTAGGGTTAGGGTTAGGGTATGGCTTAGGGTACGGGTGAGGGTACTGTGTAGGTCATTGGTTAGGGTTAGGTTAAGGCTTAGGATACAGGTTATTGTATGGGTTAGGGTACGACGCAGGGTATGGGTAAGGGTTAGGGTTAGGGTTAGGGTTAGAGTTAGGGTACGGCTTAGGGTACGGGTTAGGGTACGGGTGAGGGTACGGCGTAGTGTATAGGTTAGGGTCAGGGTTAGGGTACGGCTTAGGGTACGGGTTAGGTTACGGGTGAGGGTACGGTGTAGGTTATGGGTTAGGGTTAGGGTTAGGGTACGTCTTAGGGTACGGGTTAGGGTACGGGTGAGGGTACGGCGTAGGGTAAGGGTTAGGGTTAGGGTTAGGGTTAGGGTTAGTTTTAGGGTTAGGGATTGGTTTAGGGTACGGGTTAGGATTAGCGTACGTGTTAGGGTTAGGTTTTGGGTTAGGGTTAGGGTACGCATTAGGGTTAGCGTATGGGTTAGGGTTAGGGTACACGTTAGGATTAGGGTATTTATTAAACCTATCCCACTCTCTAGATACCACGTAGCACGTAAAGGAATATTATTAGGGATCCAGCCATGGAGAAGATTTTAGTCACTAGGATAAGATAAAGAATAAACACATTATAAAAAAATCACATTAGGATTTTCTTTTTAACCTGTTCCTTAAAACACTAGTGCTTCGGAAATCTAATAGAGGCAAAAGCAATCAAGGGTAGTTTAGGGTTAGGGTTAGGGTTAGGGTTAGTGTTAGGGTTAGGGTACGGCTTAGGGTATGGGATAGGGTATGGGTGAGGGTACGGCGTAGGGTAGGGGTTAGGGTTAGGGTTAGGGTATGGCTTAGGGTACGGGTGAGGGTACGGGTGAGGGTACTGCGTAGGGTATTGGTTAGGGTTAGGGTACGGCTTAGGATACGTGTTAGGGTACGGGTTAGGGTACGCCGTAGAGTGTGGGTTAGGGTTAGGGTTAGTGTTAGGGTTAGGGTTACGGTACGTCTTAGGGTACGTGTTAGGGTACGGGTGAGGGTACGGCGTAGGTTATGGGTTAGGGTTAGGGTTAGGGTTAGGGTTAGGGTACGGCTTAGGATACGGGTTAGGGTACGGGTTTGGGTACGGCGTAGGCTATGGGTTAGGGTTAGGGTTAGTGTTAGGGTTATGGTACGGCTTAGGTTATGGGATAGTGTACAGGTGAGGGTATGGCATAGGGTAGGGGTTAGGGTTAGGGTTAGGGTTAGGGTTAGGGTTAGGGTACGGCTTAGGGTACGGGTTAGGGTATGGGTGAGGATACTGCGTAGGGTATTGGTTAGGGTTAGGGTACGGCTTAGGATACGGGTTAGGGTACGTGTTAGGGTATGGCGTACGGTATGGGTTAGGGTTAGGGTTAGGGTTAGGGTTAGGGTTAGGGTACGGCTTAGGGTACGGGTTAGGGTACGGGTGAGGTTACGGCGTAGGGTATAGTTTAGAGTTAGCGTTAGGGTACGGCTTAGGATACGGGTTAGGGTACGGGTGAGGGTACGGCGTAGCGTATGGTTTAGGGTTAGGGTTAGGGTTAGGGTACGGCTTAGGGTACGGGTTAGGGTACGGGTGAGGGTACGGCGTAGGTTATGGGTTAGGGTTAGGGTTAGGGTTAGTTTTAGGGTTAGGGATTGGTTTAGGGTACGGGTTAGGATTAGCATACTTGTTCGGGTTAGGGTTTTGGTTGGGGTTAGGGTATGCGTTAGGGTTAGGGTATGGGTTAGGGTTAGGGTACACTTTAGGATTAGGGTATTTATTAAACCTATCCCACTCTCTAGATACCACTTAGCACGTAAGGGAATATTATTTGGGGTTCAGCCATGGAGAAGATTTTAGTCACTAGGATAAGATAAAGAATAAACACATTATAAAAAAATCACATAAGGTTTTCTTTTTAACCTGTTCCTTAAAACACTAGTGTTTAGGAAATCTAATGGAGGCAAAAGCAGTAAAGGGTAGTTTAGGGTTAGGGTTAGGGTTAGGGTTAGGGTAGGGCTTAGGATACGGGTGAGGGTACTGGTGAGGGTACTGCGTAGGTTATTGGTTAGGGTTAGGGTACGGCTTAGGATACGGGTTAGGATATGGGTTAGGTTATGGCGTTGGGTATGGGTGAGGGTTAGGGTTAGGGTTACGGTAAGGCTTTGGGTACGGGTTAGGGTACGGGTGAGGGTACGGCGCAGGGTAGAGGTTAGGGTTAGGTTTAGGGTTAGGGTACGGCTTAGGATACGGGTTAGGGTATGGGTGAGGGTACGGCGTAGCGTATGGGTTAGGGTTAGGGTTAGGGTTAGGGTTAGTTTTAGGGCTATTGCTTGGTTTAGGGTACGGGTTTGGATTAGCGTACGTGTTAGGGTTAGGGTTTGGGTTAGGGTTAGGGTACGCATTAGGGTTAGGGTATGGGTTAGGGTTAGGGTACACGTTAGGATTAGGGTATTTATTAAACCTATCCCACTCTCTAGATACCACTTAGCACGTAAAGGAATATTATTTAGGGTACAGCCATGGAGAAGATTTTCGACACTAGGATAAGATAAAGAATAAACACATTATAAAAAAATCACATTAGGATTTTCTTTTTAACCTGTTCCTTAAAACACTCGTGCTTAGGAAATTTAATGGAGGCAAAAGCAGTCAAGGGTAGTTTAGTGTTAGGGTTAGGGTTAGGGTTAGTGTTAGGGTTAGGGTACGGCTTAGGGTATGGGATAGGGTATGGGTGAGGGTACGGCATAGGGTAGGGTTTAGGGTTAGGGTTAGTGTTAGGGTTAGGGTTAGAGTATGGCTTCGGGTACGGGTGAGGGTACTGTGTAGGTCATTGGTTAGGGTTAGGTTAAGGCTTAGGATACAGGTTATTGTATGGGTTAGGGTACGGCGCAGGGTATGGGTAAGGGTTAGGGTTAGGGTTAAGGTTAGAGTTAGGGTACGGCTTAGGGTACGGGTTAGGGTACGGGTGAGGGTATGGCATAGTGTATAGGTTAGGGTCAGCGTTAAGGTACGGCTTAGGGTACGGGTTAGGTTACGGGTGAGGGTACGGCATAGGGTATGGGTTAGGGTTAGGGTTAGGGTTAGGGTTAGTGTTAGTGTTAGGGTTAGGGTACGGCTTAGCGTATGGGATAGGGTAGGGGTGAGGGTACGGCGTAGGGTAGGGGTTAGGGTTATGGTTAGGGTTAGGGTTGGGGTTAGGGTACGGCTTAGTGTACGGGTGAGGGTACGGGTGAGGGTACTGCGTAGGGTATTGGTTAGGGTTAGGATACGGCTTAGGATACGGGTTAGGGTACGGGTTAGGGTATGGCGTAGGGTATGGGTTAGGGTTAGGGTTAGGGTTAGGGTTAGGGTTAGGGTACGGCTTAGGATACGGGTTAGGGTACGGGTGAAGGTACGGCGTAGCGTATGGGTTAGGGTTAGGGTTAGGGTTAGCGTACGGCTTAGGTTATGGGATAGGGTACAGGTGAGGGTATGGCATAGGGTATGGGTTAGGGTTAGGGTTAGGGTTAGGGTTAGGGTTAGGGTACGGCTTAGGGTACGGGTGAGGGTATGGGTGAGGATACTGCATAGGGTATTGGTTAGGGTTAGGGTACGGCTTAGGATATGGGTTAGGGTACATGTTAGGGTATGGCGTACGGTATGGGTTAGGGTTAGGGTTAGGGTTAGGTTTAGGGTACGGCTTAGGGTACGGGTTAGGGTACGAGTGAGGGTATGGCCTAGTGTATAGGTTAGGGTTAGGGTTAGGGTTAGGGTACGGCTTAGGGTACGGGTTAGGGTACGGGTGAGGTTACGGCGTAGGGTATAGTTTAGGGTTAGGGTTAGGGTTAGGGTACGGCTTAGGATACGGGTTAGGGTACGGGTGAGGGTACGGCGTAGCGTATGGTTTAGGGTTAGGGTTAGGGTTAGGGTTAGGGTTAGAGTTAGGGTACGGCTTAGGGTACGGGTTAGGGAACGGGTGAGGGTACGGCGTAGTGTATAGGTTAGGGTTAGGGTTAGGGTACGGCTTAGGGTACGGATTAGGTTATGGGTGAGGGTACGGCGTAGGGTATGGTTTAGGGTTAGGGTTAGGGTTAGTGTTAGTGTTAGGGTTAGGGTACGGCTTAGCGTATGGGATAGGGTACGGGTGTGGGTACGGCGTAGGGTAGGGTTTAGGGTTAGGGTTAGGGTTAGGGTTAGGGTATGGCTTAGGGTACGGGTGAGGGTACGGGTGAGGGTACTGCGTAGGGTATTGGTTAGGGTTAGGGTACGGCTTAGGATACGTGTTAGGGTACGGGTTAGGGTACGGCGTAGAGTGTGGGTTAGGGTTAGGGTTAGTGTTAGGGTTAGGGTTATGGTACGTCTTAGGGTACGTGTTAGTGTACGGGTGAGGGTACGGCGTAGGTTATGGGTTAGGGTTAGGGTTAGGGTTAGGGTTAGGGTACGGCTTAGGATACTGGTTAGGGTACGGGTGAGGGTACGGCGTAGGTTATGGGTTAGGGTTAGGGTTAGTGTTAGGGTTATGGTACGGCTTAGGTTATGGGATCGGGTACAGGTGAGGGTATGGCATAGGGTAGGGGTTAGGGTTAGGGTTAGGGTTAGGGTTAGGGTTAGGGTACGGCTTAGGGTACGGGTGAGGGTATGGGTGAGGATACTGCGTAGGGTATTGGTTAGGGTTAGGGTACGGCTTAGGATACGGGTTAGGGTACGTGTTAGGGTATGGCGTACGGTATGGGTTAGGGTTAGGGTTAGGGTTAGGGTTAGGGTTAGGGTACGGCTTAGGGTACGGGTTAGGGTACGGGTGAGGTTACGGCGTAGGGTATAGTTTAGGGTTAGGTTTAGGGTTAGGGTACGTCTTAGGATACGAGTTAGGGTATGGGTGAGGGTACGGCGTAGCGTATGGGTTAGGGTTAGGGTTAGGGTTAGGGTTAGTTTTAGGGTTAGGGATTGGTTTAGGGTATGGGTTAGGATTAGCGTACGTGTTAGGGTTAGGGTATGGGTTAGGGTTAGGGTACACGTTAGGATTAGGGTATTTATTAAACCTATCCCACTCTCTAGATACCACTTAGCACGTAAAGGAATATTATTTAGGGTCCAGCCATGGAGAAGATTTTCGTCACTAGGATAAGATAAAGAATAAACACATTATAAAAAAATCACATTAGGATTTTCTTTTTAACCTGTTCCTTAAAACACTAGTGCTTAGGAAATCTAATGGAGGCAAAAGCAGTCAAGGGTAGTTTAGGGTTAGGGTTAGGGTTAGGGTTAGTGTTAGGGTTAGGGTACAGCTTAGGGTATGGGTTAGGGTTAGGGTTAGGGTACGGCTTAGGGTACGGGTTAGGGTACGGGTGAGGGTACGGCGTAGTGTATATGTTAGGGTTAGGGTTAGTGTTAGGTTTAGGGTACCGCTTAGGGTATGGGATAGGGTACGGCGTAGGGTAGCGGTTAGGGTTAGTGTTAGGGTTAGGGTTAGGGTACGGCTTAGGATACGGGTTAGCGTAAGGGTGAGGGTACGGCGTAGGTTATGGGTTAGGGTTAGGGTTAGGGTTAGTTTTAGGGTTAGGGATTGGTTTAGGGTACGGGTTAGGATTAGCATACTTGTTCGGGTTAGGGTTTTGGTTAGGGTTAGGGTACGCGTTAGGGTTAGGGTATGGGTTAGGTTTAGGTTACACGTTAGGATTAGGGTATTTATTAAACCTATCCCACTCTCTAGATACCACTTAGCACGTAAAGGAATATTATTTGGGGTTCAGCCATGGAGAAGATTTTAGTCACTAGGATAAGATAAAGAATAAACACATTATAAAAAAATCACATAAGGTTTTCTTTTTAACCTGTTCCTTAAAACACTAGTGTTTAGGAAATCTAATGGAGGCAAAAGCAGTAAAGGGTAGTTTAGGGTTAGGGTTAGGGTTAGGGTTAGGGTAGGGCTTAGGATACGGGTAAGGTTACTGGTGAGGGTACTGCGTAGGTTATTGGTTAGGGTTAGGGTACGGCTTAGGATACGGGTTAGGATATGGGTTAGGTTATGGCGTTGGGTATGGGTGAGGGTTAGGGTTAGGGTTAGGGTAAGGCTTTGGGAACGGGTTAGGGTACGGGTGAGGGTACGGCGTAGGGTATGGGTTAGGGTTAGGGATAGGGTTAGGGTTAGTTTTAGGGTTAGGGATTGGTTTAGGGTACGGGTTAGGATTAGCGTACGTGTTAGTGTTAGGGTTTGGGTTAGGGTTAGGGTACGCATTAGGGTTAGGGTGTGGGTTAGGGTTAGGGTACACGTTAGGATTAGGGTATTTATTAAACCTATCCCACTCTCTAGATACCACTTAGCACGTAAAGGAATATTATTTAGGGTCCAGCCATGGAGAAGATTTTCGTTACTAGGATAAGATAAAGAATAAACACATTATAAAAAAATCACATTAGGATTTTCTTTTTAACCTGTTCCTTAAAACGCTAGTGCTTAGGAAATCTAATGGAGGCAAAAGCAGTCAAGGGTAGTTTAGGGTTAGGGTTAGGGTTAGGGTTAGTGTTAGGGTTAGGGTACGGCTTAGGGTATGGGATAGGGTATGGGTGAGGGTACGGCATAGGGTAGGGTTTAGGGTTAGGGTTAGTGTTAGGGTTAGGGTTAGGGTATGGCTAAGGGTACGGGTGAGGGTACTGTGTAGGTCATTGGTTAGGGTTAGGTTAAGGCTTAGGATACAGGTTATTGTATGGGTTAGGGTACGGCGCAGGGTATGGGTAAGGGTTACGGTAAGGGTTAGGGTTAGAGTTAGGGTACGGCTTAGGGTACAGGTTAGGGTACGGGTGAGGGTACGGCGTAGTGTATAGGTTAGGTTTAGGGTTAGGGTACGGCTTAGGGTACGGGTTAGGTTACGGGTGAGGGTACGGCGTAGGGTATGGGTTAGGGTTAGGGTTAGTGTTAGTGTTACGATTAGGGTACGGCTTAGCGTATGGGATAGGGTACGGGTGAGGGTACGGCGTAGGGTAGGGGTTAGGGTTAGAGTTAGGGTTAGGGTTGGGGTTAGGGTACGGCTTAGGGTACGGGTGAGGGTACGGGTGAGGGTACTGCGTAGGGTATTGGTTAGGGTTAGGATATGGCGTAGGATACGGGTTAGTATACGGGTTAGGGTATGGCGTAGGGTATGGGTTAGGGTTAGGGTTAGGGTTAGGGTTAGGGTTAGGGTACGGCTTAGGATACGGGTTCGGGTACGGGTGAGGGTACGGCGTAGTGTATGGGTTAGGGTTAGGGTTAGGGTACGTCTTAGGGTACGGGTTAGGGTACGGGTGAGAGTACGGCGTAGGGTAAGGGTTAGGGTTAGGGTTAGGGTTAGTTTTAGGGTTAGGGTTTGGTTTAGGGTACGGGTTAGGATTAGAGTACGTGTTAGGGTTAGGTTTTGGGTTAGGGTTAGGGTACGCGTTAGGGTTAGGGTATGGGTTAGGGTTAGGGTACACGTTAGGATTAGGGTATTTATTAAACCTATCCCACTCTCTAGATACCACTTAGCACGTAAAGGAATATTATTTAGGGTCCAGCCATGGAGAAGATTTTCGTCACTAGGATAAGATAAAGAATAAACACATTATAAAAAAATCACATTAGGATTTTCTTTTTAACCTGTTCCTTAAAACACTAGTGCTTAGGAAATCTAATGGAGGCAAAAGCAGTCAAGGGTAGTTTAGGGTTAGGGTTAGGGTTAGGGTTAGTGTTAGGGTTAGGGTACGGCTTAGGGTATGGGATAGGGTATGGGTGAGGGTACGGCATAGGGTAGGGTTTAGGGTTAGGGTTAGTGTTAGGGTTATGGTTAGGGTAAGGCTTAGGGTACGGGTGAGGGTACTGTGTAGGTCATTGTTTAGGGTTAGGTTAAGGCTTAGGATACAGATTATTGTATGGGTTAGGGTACGGCGCAGGGTTTGGGTAAGGTTTAGGGTTAGGGTTAGGGTTAGAGTTAGGGTACGGCTTAGGGTACGGGTTAGGGTACGGGTGAGGGTACGGCGTAGTGTATAGGTTAGGGTTAGGGTTAGGGTACGGCTTAGGGCACGGGTTAGGTTACGGGTGAGGGTACGGCGTAGGGTATGGGTTAGGGTTAGGGTTAGGGTTAGTGTTAGTGTTAGGATTAGGGTACGGCTTAGCGTATGGGATAGGGTACGGGTGAGGGTACGGCGTAGGGTAGGGGTTAGGTTTAGAGTTAGGGTTAGGGTTGGGGTTAGGGTATGGCTTAGGGTACGGGTGAGGGTACGGGTGAGGGTACTGCGTAGGGTATTGGTTAGGGTTAGGATATGGCTTAGGATACGGGTTAGTGTACAGGTTTGGGTATGGCGTAGGTTATGGGTTAGGGTTAGGGTTAGGGTATGGGTTAGGGTTAGGGTACACGTTAGGATTAGGGTATTTATTAAACCTATCCCACTCTCTAGATACCACTTAGCACGTAAAGGAATATTATTTAGGGTCCAGCCATGGAGAAGATTTTCGTCACTAGGATAAGATAAAGAATACACACATTATAAAAAAATCACATTAGGATTTTCTTTTTAACCTGTTCCTTAAAACACTAGTGCTTAGGAAATCTAATGGAGGCAAAAGCAGTCAAGGGTAGTTTAGGGTTAGGGTTAGGGTTAGGGTTAGTGTTAGGGTTAGGGTACGGCTTAGGGTATGGGATAGGGTATGGGTGAGGGTACGGCATAGGGTAGGGTTTAGGGTTAGGGTTAGTGTTAGGGTTAGGGTTAGGGTATGGCTTAGGGTACGGGTGAGGGTACTGTGTAGGTCATTGGTTAGGGTTAGGTTAAGGCTTAGGATACAGGTTATTGTATGGGTTAGGGTACGGCGCAGGGTATGGGTAAGGTTTAGGGTTAGGGTTAGAATTAGGGTACGGCTTAGGGTACGGGTTAGGGAACGGGTGAGTGTACGGCGTAGTGTATAGGTTAGGGTTAGGGTTAGGGTACGGCTTAGGGTACGGATTAGGTTATGGGTGAGGGTACGGCGTAGGGTATGGGTTAGGGTTAGGGTTAGGGTTAGTGTTAGTGTTAGGGTTAGGGTACGGCTTAGCGTATGGGATAGGGTACGGGTGAGGGTACGGCGTAGGGTAGGGGTTAGGGTTAGGGTTAGGGTTAGGGTTAGGGTATGGCTTAGGGTACGGGTGAGGGTACGGGTGAGGGTACTGCGTAGGGTATTGGTTAGGGTTAGGGTACGGCTTAGGATAAGTGTTAGGGTACGGGTTAGGGTATGGCGTAGGTTATGGGTTAGGGTTAGGGTTAGGGTTAGGGTACGGCTTAGGGTATGGGATAGGGTACGGGTGAGGGTACGGCGTAGGGTAGGGGTTAGGTTTAGGGTTAGGGTTAGTGGTAGGGTTAGGGTACGGCTTAGGGTATGGGATAGGTTACGGTGAGGGTACGGCGTAGGGTAGGGGTTAGGGTTAGGTTTAGGGTTAGTGTTAGTTTTAGGGTACCGCTTAGGGTATGGGATAGGGTACGGCGTAGGGTAGCGGTTAGGGTTAGGGTTAGGGTTAGTGTACGGCTTAGGATACGGGTTAGGGTATGGGTGAGGGTGCGGCGTAGCGTATGGGTTAGGGTTAGGGTTAGGGTTAGGGTACGGCTTAGGGTACGGGTTAGGGTACGGGTGAGGGTACGGCGTAGGTTATGGGTTAGGGTTAGGGTTAGGGTTAGGGTTAGTTTTAGGGTTAGGGATTGGTTTAGGGTACGGGTTAGGATTAGCATACTTGTTCGGGTTAGGGTTTTGGTTAGGGTTAGGGTACGCGTTAGGGTTAGGGTATGGGTTAGGTTTAGGGTACACGTTAGGATTAGGGTATTTATTAAACCTATCCCACTCTCTAGATACCACTTAGCACGTAAAGGAATATTATTTGGGGTTCAGCCATGGAGAAGATTTTAGTCACTAGGATAAGATAAAGAATAAACACATTAAAAAAAAATCACATAAGGTTTTCCTTTTAACCTGTTCTTTAAAACACTAGTGTTTTGGAAATCTAATGGAGGCAAAAGCAGTAAAGGGTAGTTTAGGGTTAGGGTTAGGGTTAGGGTTAGGGTAGGGCTTAGGATACGGGTGAGGGTACTGGTGAGGGTACTGCGTAGGTTATTGGTTAGGGTTAGGGTACGGCTTAGGATACGGGTTAGGATATGGGTTAGGTTACGGCGTTGGCTATGGGTGAGGGTTAGGGTTAGGGTTAGGGTAAGGCTTTGGGTACGGGTTAGGGTACGGGTGAGGGTACGGCGTAGGGTAGAGTTTAGGGTTAGGTTTAGGGTTAGGGTACGGCTTAGGATACGGGTTAGGGTATGGGTGAGGGTACGGCGTAGCGTATGGGTTAGGGTTAGGGTTAGGGTTAGGGTTAGTTTTAGGGTTAGGGATTGGTTTAGGGTACGGGTTAGGATTAGCGTACGTGTTAGTGTTAGTGTTTGGGTTAGGGTTAGGGTACGCATTAGGGTTAGGGTGTGGGTTAGGGTTAGGGTACACGTTAGGATTAGGGTATTTATTTACCTATCCCACTCTCTAGATACCACTTAGCACGTAAAGGAATATTATTTAGGGTCCAGCCATGGAGAAGATTTTCGTTACTAGGATAAGATAAAGAATAAACACATTATAAAAAAATCACATTAGGATTTTCTTTTTAACCTGTTCCTTAAAACACTAGTGCTTAGGAAATCTAATGGAGGCAAAAGCAGTCAAGGGTAGTTTAGGGTTAGGGTTAGGGTTAGGGTTAGTGTTAGTGTTAGGGTACGGCTTAGGGTATGGGATAGGGTATGGGTGAGGGTACGGCATAGGGTAGGGTTTACGGTTAGGGTTAGTGTTAGCTTTAGGGTTAGGGTATGGCTTAGGGTATGGGTGAGGGTACTGTGTAGGTCATTGGTTAGGGTTAGGTTAAGGCTTAGGATACAGGTTATTGTATGGGTTAGGGTACGGCGCAGGGTATGGGTAAGGGTTAGGGTTAGGGTTAGAGTTAGGGTACGGCTTAGGGTACGGGTTAGGGAACGGGTGAGGGTACGGCGTAGTGTATAGGTTAGGGTTAGGGTTAGGGTACGGCTTAGGGTACGGATTAGGTTATGGGTGAGGGTACGGCATAGGGTATGGTTTAGGGTTAGGGTTAGGGTTAGTGTTAGTGTTAGGGTTAGGGTACGGCTTAGCGTATGGGATAGGGTACGGGTGTGGGTACGGCGTAGGGTAGGGTTTAGGGTTAGGGTTAGGGTTAGGGTTAGGGTATGGCTTAGGGTACGGGTGAGGGTACGGGTGAGGGTACTGCGTAGGGTATTGGTTAGGGTTAGGGTACGGCTTAGGATACGTGTTAGGGTACGGGTTAGGGTACGGCGTAGAGTGTGGGTTAGGGTTAGGGTTAGTGTTAGGGTTAGGGTTATGGTACGTCTTAGGGTACGTGTTAGTGTACGGGTGAGGGTACGGCGTAGGTTATGGGTTAGGGTTAGGGTTAGGGTTAGGGTTAGGGTACGGCTTAGGATACTGGTTAGGGTACGGGTGAGGGTACGGCGTAGGTTATGGGTTAGGGTTAGGGTTAGTGTTAGGGTTATGGTACGGCTTAGGTTATGGGATCGGGTACAGGTGAGGGTATGGCATAGGGTAGGGGTTAGGGTTAGGGTTAGGGTTAGGGTTAGGGTTAGGGTACGGCTTAGGGTACGGGTGAGGGTATGGGTGAGGATACTGCGTAGGGTATTGGTTAGGGTTAGGGTACGGCTTAGGATACGGGTTAGGGTACGTGTTAGGGTATGGCGTACGGTATGGGTTAGGGTTAGGGTTAGGGTTAAGGTTAGGGTTAGGGTACGGCTTAGGGTACGGGTTAGGGTACGGGTGAGGTTACGGCATAGGGTATAGTTTAGGGTTAGGTTTAGGGTTAGGGTACGTCTTAGGATACGAGTTAGGGTACGGGTGAGGGTACGGCGTAGCGTATGGGTTAGGGTTAGGGTTAGGGTTAGGGTTAGTTTTAGGGTTAGGGATTGGTTTAGGGTATGGGTTAGGATTAGCGTACGTGTTAGGGTTAGGGTATGGGTTAGGGTTAGGGTACACGTTAGGATTAGGGTATTTATTAAACCTATCCCACTCTCTAGATACCACTTAGCACGTAAAGGAATATTATTTAGGGTCCAGCCATGGAGAAGATTTTCGTCACTAGGATAAGATAAAGAATAAACACATTATAAAAAAATCACATTAGGATTTTCTTTTTAACCTGTTCCTTAAAACACTAGTGCTTAGGAAATCTAATGGAGGCAAAAGCAGTCAAGGGTAGTTTAGGGTTAGGGTTAGGGTTAGGGTTAGTGTTAGGGTTAGGGTACAGCTTAGGGTATGGGTTAGGGTTAGGGTTAGGGTACGGCTTAGGGTACGGGTTAGGGTACGGGTGAGGGTACGGCGTAGTGTATATGTTAGGGTTAGGGTTAGTGTTAGGTTTAGGGTACCGCTTAGGGTATGGGATAGGGTACGGCGTAGGGTAGCGGTTAGGGTTAGTGTTAGGGTTAGGGTTAGGGTACGGCTTAGGATACGGGTTAGCGTAAGGGTGAGGGTACGGCGTAGGTTATGGGTTAGGGTTAGGGTTAGGGTTAGGGTTAGTTTTAGGGTTAGGGATTGGTTTAGGGTACGGGTTAGGATTAGCATACTTGTTCGGGTTAGGGTTTTGGTTAGGGTTAGGGTACGCGTTAGGGTTAGGGTATGGGTTAGGTTTAGGTTACATGTTAGGATTAGGGTATTTATTAAACCTATCCCACTCTCTAGATACCACTTAGCACGTAAAGGAATATTATTTGGGGTTCGGCCATGGAGAAGATTTTAGTCACTAGGATAAGATAAAGAATAAACACATTATAAAAAAATCACATAAGGTTTTCTTTTTAACCTGTTCCTTAAAACACTAGTGTTTAGGAAATCTAATGGAGGCAAAAGCAGTAAAGGGTAGTTTAGGGTTAGGGTTAGGGTTAGGGTTAGGGTAGGGCTTAGGATACGGGTAAGGTTACTGGTGAGGGTACTGCGTAGGTTATTGGTTAGGGTAAGGGTACGGCTTAAGATACGGGTTAGGATATGGGTTAGGTTATGGCGTTGGGTATGGGTGAGGGTTAGGGTTAGGGTTAGGGTAAGGCTTTGGGAACGGGTTAGGGTACGGGTGAGGGTACGGCGTAGGGTAGAGGTTAGGGTTAGGTTTAGGGTTAGGGTACGGCTTAGGATACGGGTTAGGGTATGGGTGAGGGTACGGCGTAGCGTATGGGTTAGGGTTAGGGTTAGGGTTAGGGTTAGTTTTAGGGTTAGGGATTGGTTTAGGGTACGGGTTAGGATTAGCGTACGTGTTAGGGTTAGGGTTTGGGTTAGGGTTAGGGTACGCGTTAGGGTTAGGGTATGGGTTAGGGTTAGGGTACGCGTTAGGATTAGGGTATTTATTAAACCTATCCCACTCTCTAGATACCACTTAGCACGTAAAGGAATATTATTTAGGGTCCAGCCATGGAGAAGATTTTAGTCACTAGGATAAGATAAAGAATAAACACATTATAAAAAAATCACATTAGGATTTTCTTTTTAACCTGTTCCTTAAAACACTAGTGCTTAGGAAATCTAATGGAGGCAAAAGCAGTCAACGGTAGTTTAGGGTTAGGGTTAGGGTTAGGGTTAGTGTTAGGGTTAGGGTACGGCTTAGGGTATGGGATAGGGTATGGGTGAGGGTACGGAATAGGGTAGGGTTTAGGATTAGGGTTAGTGTTAGGGTTAGGGTTAGGGTATGGCTTAGGGTACGGGTGAGGGTACTGTGTAGGTCATTGGTTAGGGTTAGGTTAAGGCTTAGGATACAGGTTATTGTATGGGTTAGGGTACGGCGCAGGGTATGGGTAAGGGTTAGGGTTAGGGTTAGGGTTAGAGTTAGGGTACGGCTTAGGGTACGGGTTAGGGTACGGGTGAGGGTACGGCGTAGTGTATAGGTTAGGGTTAGGGTACGGCTTAGGGTACGGGTTAGGTTACGGGTGAGGGTACGGCGTAGGGTATGGGTTAGGGTTAGGGTTAGGGTTAGTGTTAGTGTTAGGGTTAGGGTACGGCTTAGCGTATGGGATAGGGTACGGGTGAGGGTACGGCGTAGGGTAGGGGTTAGGTTTAGAGTTAGGGTTAGGGTTGGGGTTAGGGTACGGCTTAGGGTACGGGTGAGGGTACGGGTGAGGGTACTGCGTAGGGTATTGGTTAGGGTTAGGATATGGCTTAGGATACGGGTTAGGGTACGGGTTAGGGTATGGCGTAGGGTATGGGTTAGGGTTAGGGTTAGGGTTAGGGTTAGGGTACGGCTTAGGATACGTGTTAGGGTACGGGTGAGGGTACGGCGTAGCGTATGGGTTAGGGTTAGGGTTAGGGTACGTCTTAGGCTACGGGTTAGGGTACGGGTGAGGGTACGGCGTAGGGTAGGGGTTAAGGTTAGGTTTAGGGTTAGGGTTAGGGTTAGGGTACGCCTTAGGGTACGGGTGAGGGTATGGGTGAGGATACTGCGTAGGGTATTGGTTAGGGTTAGGGTACGGCTTAGGGTACGGGTTAGGTTACGGGTGAGGGTACGGCATAGGGTATGGTTTAGGGTTAGGGTTAGGGTTAGGGTTAGTGTTAGTGTTAGGGTTAGGGTACGGCTTAGCGTATGGGATAGGTTACGGGTGAGGGTACGGCGTAGGGTAGGGGTTAGGGTTAGAGTTAGGGTTAGGGTTGGGGTTAGGGTACGGCTTAGGGTACGGGTGAGGGTACGGGTGAGGGTATTGGTTAGGGTTAGGATACGGCTTAGGATACGGGTTAGGGTACGGGTTAGGGTATGGCGTAGGGTATGGGTTAGGGTTAGGGTTAGGGTTAGGGTTAGGGTTTAGGGTTAGGGTACGGCTTAGGATACGGGTTAGGGTACGGGTGAAGGTACGGCGTAGGGTATTGGTTAGGGTTACGGTACGTCTTAGGATACGGGTTAGGGTACGGGTGAGGGTACGGCGTAGGTTATGGGTTAGGGTTAGGGTTAGTGTTAGGGTTATGGTACGGCTTAAGTTATGGGATAGGGTACAGGTGAGGGTATGGCATAGGGTAGGGTTTAGGGTTAGGGTTAGGGTTAGGGTTAGGGTTAGGGTACGGCTTAGGGTACGGGTGAGGGTATGGGTGAGGATACTGCATAGGGTATTGGTTAGGGTTAGGGTACGGCTTAGAATACGGGTTAGGGTACGTGTTAGGGTATGGCGTACGGTATGGGTTAGGGTTCGGGTTAGGGTTAGGGTTAGGGTTAGGGTTAGGGTACGGCTTAGGGTAAGGGTTAGGGTACGGGTGAGGTTACGGCGTAGGGTATAGTTTAGGGTTAGGTTTAGGGTTAGGGTACGGCTTAGGATACGGGTTAGGGTACGGGTGAGGGTACGGCGTAGCGTATGGTTTAGGGTTAGGGTTAGGGTTAGGGTACGGCTTAGGGTACGGGTTAGGGTACGGGTGAGGGTACGGTGTAGGTTATGGGTTAGGGTTAGGGTTAGGGTTAGGGTTAGTTTTAGGGTTAGGGATTGGTTTAGGGTACGGGTTAGGATTAGCATACGTGTTCGGGTTAGGGTTTTGGTTAGGGTTAGGGTACGCGTTAGGGTTAGCGTATGGGTTAGGTTTAGGGTACACGTTAGGATTAGGGTATTTATTAAACCTATCCCACTCTCTAGATACCACTTAGCACGTAAAGGAATATTATTTGGGGTTCAGCCATGGAGAAGATTTTAGTCACTAGGATAAGATAAAGAATGAACACATTATAAAAAAATCACATAAGGTTTTCTTTTTAACCTGTTCCTTAAAACACTAGTGTTTAGGAAATCTAATGGAGGCAAAAGCAGTAAAGGGTAGTTTAGGGTTAGGGTTAGGGTTAGGGTTAGGGTAGGGCTTAGGATACGGGTGAGGGTACTGGTGAGGGTACTGCGTAGGTTATTGGTTAGGGTTAGGGTACGGCTTAGGATACGGGTTAGGATATGGGTTAGGTTACGGCATTGGGTATGGGTGAGGGTTAGGGTTAGGGTTAGGGTAAGGCTTTGGGTACGGGTTAGGGTACGGGTGAGGGTACGGCGTAGGGTAGAGGTTAGGGTTAGGTTTAGGATTAGGGTACGGCTTAGGATACGGGTTAGGTTATGGGTGAGGGTACGGCGTAGCGTATGGGTTAGGGTTAGGGTTAGGGTTAGGGTTAGTTTTAGGGTTAGGGATTGGTTTAGGGTACGGGTTAGGATTAGCGTACGTGTTAGGGTTAGGGTTTGGGTTAGGGTTAGGGTACGCATTAGGGTTGGGGTATGGGTTAGGGTTAGAGTACACGTTAGGATTAGGGTATTTATTAAACCTATCCCACTCTCTAGATACCACTTAGCACGTAAAGGAATATTATTTGGGGTCCAGCCATGGAGAAGCTTTTAGTCACTAGGATAAGATAAAGAATAAACACATTATAAAAAAATCACATTAGGATTTTCTTTTTAACCTGTTCCTTAAAACACTATTGCTTAGGAAATCTAATGGAGGCAAAAGCAGTCAACGGTAGTTTAGGGTTAGGGTTAGGGTTAGGGTTAGTGTTAGGGTTAGGGTACGGCTTAGGGTATGGGATAGGGTATGGGTGAGGGTACGGCATAGGGTAGGGTTTAGGGTTAGGGTTAGTGTTAGGGTTAGGGTTAGGGTATGGCTTAGGGTACGGGTGAGGGTACTGTGTAGGTCATTGGTTAGGGTTAGGTTAAGGCTTAGGATACAGGTTATTGTATGGGTTAGGGTACGGCGCAGTGTATGGGTAAGTGTTAGGGTTAGGGTTAGAGTTAGGGTATGGCTTAGGGTACGGGTTAGGAAACGGGTGAGGGTACGGCATAGTGTATAGGTTAGGATTAGGGTTAGGGTACGGCTTAGGGTACGGATTAGGTTATGGGTGAGGGTACGGCGTAGGTTATGGGTTAGGGTTAGGGTTAGGGTTAGTGTTAGTGTTAGGGTTAGGGTACGGCTTAGCGTATCGGATAGGGTACGGGTGAGGCTACGGCGTAGGGTAGGGGTTAGGGTTAGGGTTAGGGTTAGGGTATGGCTTAGGGTACGGGTGAGGGTACGGGTGAGGGTACTGCGTAGGGTATTGGTTAGGGTTAGGGTACGGCTTAGGATACATGTTAGGGTACGGGTTAGGGTACGGCGTAGAGTGTGGGTTAGGGTTAGGGTTAGTGTTAGGGTTAGGGTTACGGTACGTCTTAGGGTACGTGTTAGGGTACGGGTGAGGGTACGGCGTAGGTTATGGTTTAGGGTTAGGGTTAGGTTTAGGGTTAGGGTACGGCTTAGGATACGGGTTAGGGTACGGGTGAGGGTACGGCGTAGGTTATGGGTTAGGGTTAGGGTTAGTGTTAGGGTTATGGTACGGCTTAGGTTATGGGATAGGGTACAGGTGAGGGTATGGCATAGGGTAGGGGTTACGGTTAGGGTTAGGGTTAGGGTTAGGGTTAGGGTACGGTTTAGGGTACGGGTGAGGGTATGGGTGAGGATACTGCGTAGGGTATTGTTTAGGGTTAGGGTACGGCTTAGGATACGGGTTAGGGTAGGTGTTAGGGTATGGCGTACGGTATGGGTTAGGGTTAGGGTTAGGGTTAGGGTTAGGGTTAGGGTTAGGGTACGGCTTAGGGTACGGGTTAGGGTACGGGTGAGGTTACGGCGTAGGGTATAGTTTAGGGTTAGGGTTAGGGTTAGGGTACGGCTTAGGATACGGGTTAGGGTATGGGTGAGGGTACGGCGTAGCGTATGGTTTAGGGTTAGGGTTAGGGTTAGGGTACGGCTTAGGGTACGGGTTAGGGTACGGGTGACGGTATGGTGTAGTGTATAGGTTAGGGTTAGGGTTAGGGTTAGGGTATGGCTTAGGGTACGGGAGAGGGTACGGGTGAGGGTACTGTGTAGGTTATTGGTTATGGTTAGGGTACGGCTTAGAATACGGGTTAGGGTACGGGTTAGGGTACGGCGTAGGGTATGGGTTAGGGTTAGGGTTAGGGTTAGGGTACGGCTTAGGGTACGGGTTAGGGTACGGGTGAGGGTACGGCGTAGTGTATAGGTTAGGGTTAGGGTTAGGGTTAGGGTACGGCTTAGGGTACGGGTTAGGGTACGGGTGAGGGTATGGCGTAGTGTATAGGTTAGAGTTAGGGTTAGGGTTAGGGTACGGCTTAGGGTATGGGATTGGGTACGGGTGAGGGTACGGCGTAGGGTAGGGGTTAGGTTTAGGGTTAGGGTTAGTGTTAGGGTTAGGGTACGGCTTAGGGTATGGGATAGGTTACGGGTGAGGGTACGGCGTAGTGTAGGGGTTAGGGTTAGGTTTAGGGTTATTGTTAGGTTTAGGGTACCGCTTAGGGTATGGGATAGGGTACGGCGTAGGGTAGCGGTTAGGGTTAGGGTTAGGGTTAGGGTTAGGGTACGGCTTAGGATACGGGTTAGGGTACGGGTGAGGGTACGGCGTAGGTTATGGGTTAGGGTTAGGGTTAGGGTTAGGGTTAGTTTTAGGGTTAGGGATTGGTTTAGGGTACGGGTTAGGATTAGCGTACGTGTTAGGGTTAGGGTTTGGGTTAGGGTTAGGGTACGCGTTAGCGTTAGGGTATGGGTTAGGGTTAGGGTACGCGTTAGGATTAGGGTATTTATTAAACCTATCCCACTCTCTAGATACCACTTAGCACGTAAAGGAATATTATTTAGGGTCCAGCCATGGAGAATATTTTCGTCACTAGGATAAGATAAAGAATAATCACATTATAAAAAAATCACATTAGGATTTTCTTTTTAACCTGTTCCTTAAAACACTAGTGCTTAGGAAATCTAATGTAGGCAAAAGCAGTCAAGGGTAGTTTAGGGTTAGGGTTAGGGTTAGGGTTAGTGTTAGGGTTAGGGTACGGCTTAGGGTATGGTATAGGGTATGGGTGAGGGTACGGCATAGGGTAGGGTTTAGGGTTAGGGTTAGTGTTAGGGTTAGGGTTAGGGTATGGCTTAGGGTACGGGTGAGGGTACTGTGTAGGTCATTGGTTAGGGTTAGGTTAAGGCTTAGGATACAGGTTATTGTATGGGTTAGGGTACGGCGCAGGGTATGGGTAAGGGTTAGGGTTAGGGTTAGGGTTAGAGTTAGGGTACGGCTTAGGGTACGGGTTAGGGTACGGTTGAGGGTACGGCGTAGGGTATGGGTTAGGGTTAGGGTTAGGGTTAGTGTTAGTGTTAGGGTTAGGGTACGGCTTAGCGTATGAGATAGGGTACGGGTGAGAGTACGGCGTAGGGTAGGGGTTAGGGTTAGAGTTAGGGTTAGGGTTGGGGTTAGGGTACGGCTTAGGGTACGGGTGAGGGTACGGGTGAGGGTACTGCGTAGGGTATTGGTTAGGGTTAGGATATGGCTTAGGATACGGGTTAGGGTACGGGTTAGGGTATGGCGTAGGGTATGGGTTAGGGTTAGGGTTAGGGTTAGGGTTAGGGTACGGCTTAGGATACGGGTTAGGGTACGGGTGAGGTTATGGCGTAGCGTATGGGTTGGGGTTAGGGTTAGGGTACGTCTTAGGGTACGGGTTATGGTACGGGTGAGGGTACGGCGTAGGGTAAGGGTTAAGGTTAGGGTTAGGGTTAGGGTTAGTTTTAGGGTTAGGGATTGGTTTAGGGTACGGGTTAGGATTAGCGTACGTGTTAGGGTTAGGTTTTGGGTTAGGCTTAGGGTACGCGTTAGGGTTAGGGTATGGGTTAGGGTTAGGGTACACGTTAGGATTAGGGTATTTATTAAACCTATCCCACTCTCTAGATACCACTTAGCACGTAAAGGAATATTATTAGGGATCCAGCCATGGAGAAGATTTTAGTCACTAGGATAAGATAAAGAATAAACACATTATAAAAAAATCACATTAGGATTTTCTTTTTAACCTGTTCCTTAAAACACTAGTGCTTAGGAAATCTAATAGAGGCAAAAGCAATCAAGGGTAGTTTAGGGTTAGGTTTAGGGTTAGGGTTAGTGTTAGGGTTAGGGTACGGCTTAGGGTATGGGATAGGGTACGGGTGAGGGCACGGCGTAGGGTAGGGGTTAGGGTTAGGGTTAGGGTTATGGTTAGGGTATGGCTTAGGGTACGGGTGAGGGTACTGTGTAGGTCATTGGTTAGGGTTAGGTTAAGGCTTAGGATACAGGTTATTGGATGGGTTAGGGTACGGCGCAGGGTATGGGTAAGGGTTAGGGTTAGGGTTAGGGTTAGAGTTAGGGTACGGCTTAGGGTACGGGTTAGGGTACAGGTGAGGGGACGGCGTAGTGTATAGGTTAGGGTTAGTGTTAGGGTACGGCTTAGGGTACGGGTTAGGTTACGGGTGAGGGTACGGCGTAGGGTATGGGTTAGGGTTAGGTTTAGGGTTAGTGTTAGTGTTAGGATTAGGGTACGGCTTAGCGTATGGGATAGGGTAAGGGTGAGGGTACGGCGTAGGGTAGGGGTTAGGGTTAGAGTTAGGGTTAGGGTTGGGGTTAGGGTACGGCTTAGGGTACGGGTGAGGGTACGGGTGAGGGTACTGCGTAGGGTATTGGTTAGGGTTAGGATATGGCTTAGGATACGGGTAAGGGTACGGGTTTGGGTATGGCGTAGGGTATGGGTTAGGGTTAGGGTTAGGGTTAGGGTTAGGGTTAGGGTACGTCTTAGGATACGGGTTAGGGTACGGGTGAGGGTACGGCGTAGTGTATGGGTTAGGGTTAGGGTTAGGGTACGTCTTAGGGTACGGGTTAGGGTACGGGTGAGGGTACGGCGTAGGGTAAGGGTTAGGGTTAGGGTTAGGGTTAGGGTTAGTTTTAGGGTTAGAGATTGGTTTAGGGTACGGGTTAGGATTAGCGTACGTGTTAGGGTTAGGTTTTGCGTTAGGGTTAGGGTACGCGTTAGGGTTAGGGTATGGGTTAGGGTTAGGGTACACGTTAGGATTAGGGTATTTATTAAACCTATCCCACTCTCTAGATACCACTTAGCACGTAAAGGAATATTATTAGGGATCCAGCCATGGAGAAGATTTTAGTCACTAGGATAAGATAAAGAATAAACACATTATAAAAAAATCACATTAGGATTTTCTTTTTAACCTGTTCCTTAAAACACTAGTGCTTAGGAAATCTAATAGAGGAAAAAGCAATCAAGGGTAGTTTAGGGTTAGGGTTAGGGTTAGGGTTAGTGTTAGGGTTAGGGTACGGCTTAGGGTATGGGATAGGGTACGGGTGAGGGTACGGCGTAGGGTAGGGGTTAGGGTTAGGGTTAGGGTTATGGTTAGGGTATGGCTTAGGGTACAGGTGAGGGTACGGGTGAGGGTACTGCGTAGGGTATTGGTTAGGGTTAGGGTACGGCTTAGGATACGTGTTTGGGTACGGGTTAGGGTACGGCGTAGAGTGTGGGTTAGGGTTAGTGTTAGTGTTAGGGTTAGGGTTACGGTACGTCTTAGGGTACGTGTTAGGGTACGGGTGAGGGTAAGGCGTAGGTTATGGGTTAGGGTTAGGCTTAGTGTTAGGGTTATAGTACGGCTTAGGTTATGGAATAGGGTACAGGTGAGAGTATGGCATAGGGTAGGGTTTAGGGTTAGGGTTAGGGTTAGGGTTAGGGTTAGGGTACGGCTTAGGGTACGGGTGAGGGTATGGGTGAGGATACTGCATAGGGTATTGGTTAGGGTTAGGGAACGGCTTAGGATACGGGTTAGGGTACGTGTTAGGGTATGGCGTACGGTATGGGTTAGGGTTAGGGTTACGGTTAGGGTTAGGGTTAGGTTTAGGGTTAGGGTTAGGGTACGGGTGAGGTTACGGCGTAGGGTATAGTTTAGGGTTAGGGTTAGGGTTAGGGTACGGCTTAGGATACGGGTTAGGGTACGGGTGAGGGTACGGCGTAGCGTATGGTTTAGGGTTAGGGTTAGGGTTAGGGTACGGCTTAGGGTACGGGTTAGGGTACGGGTGAGGGTACGGTGTAGGTTATGGGTTAGGGTTAGGGTTAGGGTTAGGGTTAGTTTTAGGGTTAGGGATTGGTTTAGGGTACGGGTTAGGATTAGCATACGTGTTCGGGTTAGGGTTTTGGTTAGGGTTAGGGTACGCGTTAGGGTTAGGGTATGGGTTAGGTTTAGGGTACACTTTAGTATTAGGGTATTTATTAAACCTATCCCACTCTCTAGATACCACTTAGCACGTAAAGGAATATTATTTGGGGTTCAGCCATGGAGAAGATTTTAGTCACTAGGATAAGATAAAGAATAAACACATTATAAAAAAATCACATAAGGTTTTCTTTTTAACCTGTTCCTTAAAACACTAGTGTTTAGGAAATCTAATGGAGGCAAAAGCAGTAAAGGGTAGTTTAGGGTTAGGGTTAGGGTTAGGGTTAGGGTAGGGCTTAGGATACGGGTTAGGATATGGGTTAGGTTACGGCATTGGGTATGGGTGAGGGTTAGGGTTAGGGTTAGGGTAAGGCTTTGGGTACGGGTTAGGGTACGGGTGAGGGTACGGCGTAGGGTAGAGGTTAGGGTTAGGTTTAGGATTAGGGTACGGCTTAGGATACGGGTTAGGGTATGGGTGAGGGTACGGCGTAGCGTATGGGTTAGGGTTAGGGTTAGGGTTAGGGTTAGTTTTAGGGTTAGGGATTGGTTTAGGGTATGGGTTAGGATTAGCGTACGTGTTAGTGTTAGGGTTTGGGTTAGGGTTAGGGTATGCATTAGGGTTAGGGTTAGGGTTAGGGTTAGGGTACGGCTTAGGGTACGGGTGAGGGTATGGGTGAGGATACTGCGTAGGGTATTGGTTAGGGTTAGGGTACGGCTTAGGATACGGGTTAGGGTACGTGTTAGGGTATGGCGTACGCTATGGGTTAGGGTTAGGGTTAGGGTTAGGGTTAGGGTTAGGGTACGGCTTAGGGTACGGGTTAGGGTACGGGTGAGGTTACGGCGTAGGGTATAGTTTAGGGTTAGGGTTAGGGTTAGGGTACGGCTTAGGGTACGGGTTAGGGTACGGGTGAGAGTATGGCGTAGTGTATAGGTTAGGGTTAGGGTTAGGGTTAGGGTTAGGGTACGGCTTAGGATACGGGTTAGGGTACGGGTGAGGGTACGGCGTAGGTTATGGGTTAGGGTTAGGGTTAGTGTTAGGGTTATGGTACGGCTTAGGTTATGGGATAGGGTACAGGTGAGGGTATGGCATAGGGTAGGGGTTAGGGTTAGGGTTAGGGTTAGGGTTACGGTTAGGGTACGGCTTAGGGTATGGGTGAGGGTATGGGTGAGGATACTGCGTAGGGTATTGGTTAGGGTTAGGGTACGGCTTAGGATACGGGTTAGGGTACGTGTTAGGGTATGGCGTACGGTATGGGTTAGGGTTAGGGTTAGGGTAAGGGTTAGGGTTAGGGTACGGCTTAGGGTACGGGTTAGGGTACGGGTGAGGTTACGGCATAGGGTATAGTTTAGGGTTAGGGTTAGGGTTAGGGTACGGCTTAGGATACGGGTTAGGGTACGGGTGAGGGTACGGCGTAGCGTATGGTTTAGGGTTAGGATTAGGGTTAGGGTACGGCTTAGGGTACGGTTTAGGGTACGGGTGAGGGTACGGTGTAGGTTATGGGTTAGGGTTAGGGTTAGGGTTAGGGTTAGTTTTAGGGTATGGGATTGGTTTAGGGTACGGGTTAGGATTAGCATACGTGTTCGGGTAGGGTTTTGGTTAGGGTTAGGGTACGCGTTAGGGTTAGGGTATGGGTTAGGTTTAGGGTACACTTTAGGATTAGGGTAGTTATTAAACCTATCCCACTCTCTAGATACCACTTAGCACGTAAAGGAATATTATTTGGGGTTCAGCCATGGAGAAGATTTTAGTCACTAGGATAAGATAAAGAATAAACACATTATAAAAAAATCACATAAGGTTTTCTTTCTAACCTGTTCCTTAAAACACTAGTGTTTAGGAAATCTAATGGAGGCAAAAGCAGTAAAGGGTAGTTTAGGGTTAGGGTTAGGGTTAGGGTTAGGGTAGGGCTTAGGATACGGGTGAGGGTACTGGTGAGGGTACTGCGTAGGTTATTGGTTAGGGTTAGGGTACGGCTTAGGATACGGGTTAGGATATGGGTTAGGTTACGGCGTTGGGTATGGGTGAAGGTTAGGGTTAGGGTTAGGGTAAGGCTTTGGGTACGGGTTAGGGTACGGGTGAGGGTACGTCGTAGGGTAGAGGTTAGGGTTAGGTTTAGGGTTAGGGTACGGCTTAGGATACGGGTTAGGGTATGGGTGAGGGTACGGCGTAGCGTATGGGTTAGGGTTAGGGTTAGGGTTAGTTTTAGGGTTAGGGATTGGTTTAGGGTACGGGTTAGGATTAGCGTACGTGTTAGGGTTAGGGTTTGGGTTAGGGTTAGGGTACGCGTTAGGGTTAGGGTATGGGTTAGGGTTAGGGTACACGTTAGGATTAGGGTATTTATTAAACCTATCCCACTCTCTAGATACCACTTATCACGTAAAGGAATATTATTAGGGATCCAGCCATGGAGAAGATTTTAGTCACTAGGATAAGATAAAGAATAAACACATTATAAAAAAATCACATTAGGATTTTCTTTTTAACCTGTTCCTTAAAACACTAGTGCTTAGGAAATCTAATAGAGGCAAAAGCAATCAAGGGTAGTTTAGGGTTAGGGTTAGGGTTAGGGTTAGTGTTAGGGTTAGGGTACGGCTTAGGGTATGGGATAGGGTACGGGTGAGGGTACGGCGTAGGGTAGGGGTTAGGGTTAGGGTTAGGGTTATGGTTAGGGTATGGCTTAGGGTACAGGTGAGGGTACGGGTGAGGGTACTGCGTAGGGTATTGGTTAGGGTTAGGGTACGGCTTAGGATACGTGTTAGGGTACGGGTTAGGGTACGGCGTAGAGTGTGGTTTAGGGTTAGTGTTAGTGTTAGGGTTAAGGTTACGGTACGTCTTAGGGTACGTGTTAGGGTACGGGTGAGGGTAAGGCGTAGGTTATGGGTTAGGGTTAGGGTTAGGGTTAGGGTTAGGGTACGGCTTAGGATACGGGTTAGGGTACGGGTGAGGGTACGGCGTAGGTTATGGGTTAGGGTTAGGGTTAGTGTTAGGGTTAGGGTACGGCTTAGGGTATGGGATAGGTTACGGGTGAGGGTACGGCGTAGGGTAGGGGTTAGGGTTAGGTTTAGGGTTAGTGTTAGGTTTAGGGTACCGCTTAGGGTATGGGATAGGGTACGGCGTAGGGTAGCGGTTAGGGTTAGGGTTAGGGTTAGGGTACGGCTTAGGATACGGGTTAGGGTACGGGTGAGGGTGCGGCGTAGCGTATGGGTTAGGGTTAGGGTTAGGGTACGGCTTAGGGTACGGGTTAGGGTACGGGTGAGGGTACTGCGTAGGTTATGGGTTAGGGTTAGGGTTAGGGTTAGGGTTAGTTTTAGGGTTAGGGATTGGTTTAGGGTAAGGGTTAGGATTAGCATACTTGTTCGGGTTAGGGTTTTGGTTAGGGTTAGGGTACGCGTTAGGGTTGGTATGGGTTAGGTTTAGGGTACACGTTAGGATTAGGGTATTTATTAAACCTATCCCACTCTCTAGATACCACTTAGCACGTAAAGGAATATTATTTAGGGTCCAGCCATGGAGAAGATTTTCGTCAATAGGATAAGATAAAGAATAAACACATTATAAAAAAATCACATTAGGATTTTCTTTTTATCCTGTTCCTTAAAACACTCGTGCTTAGGAAATCTAATGGAGGCAAAAGCAGTCAAGGGTAGTTTAGGGTTAGGGTTAGGGTTAGGGTTAGTGTTAGGGTTAGGGTACGGCTTAGGGTATGAGATAGGGTATGGGTGAGGGTACGGCATAGGGTAGGGTTTAGGGTTAGGGTTAGTGTTAGGGTTAGGATTAGAGTATGGCTTAGGGTACGGGTGAGGGTACTGTGTAGGTCATTGGTTAGGGTTAGGTTAAGGCTTAGGATACAGGTTATTGTATGGGTTAGGGTACGGCGCAGGGTATGGGTAAGGGTTAGGGTTAGGGTTAGGGTTAGTGTTAGGGTACGGCTTAGGGTATGGGTTAGGGTACGGGTGAGGGTACGGCATAGTGTATAGGTTAGGGTTAGGGTTAGTGTACGGCTTAGGGTACGGGTTAGGTTACGGGTGAGGGTACGGCATAGGGTATGGTTTAGGGTTAGGGTTAGGGTTAGGGTTAGTGTTAGTGTTAGGGTTAGGTTACGGCTTAGCGTATGGGATAGGGTACGGGTGAGGGTACGGCGTAGGGTAGGGGTTAGTGTTAGAGTTAGGGTTACGGTTTGGGTTAGGGTACGGCTTAGGGTACGGGTGAGGGTACGGGTGAGGGTACTGCGTAGGGTATTGGTTAGGGTTAGGATACGGCTTAGGATACGGGTTAGGGTACGTGTTAGGGTATGGCGTAGGGTATGGGTTGGGGTTAGGGTTAGGGTTAGGGTTAGGGTTAGGTTTAGGGTTAGGGTACGGCTTAGGATACGGGTTAGGGTACGGGTGAAGGTACGGCGTAGCGTATGGGTTAGGGTTAGGGTTAGGTTTAGGGTTAGGGTACGGCTTAGGTTATGGGATAGGATACAGGTGAGGGTATGGCATAGGGTATGGGTTAGGGTTAGGGTTAGGGTTAGGGTTAGGGTACGGCTTAGGGTACGGGTGAGGGTATGGGTGAGTATACTGCGTAGGGTATTGGTTAGGGTTACGGTACGTCTTAGGATACGGGTTAGGGTACGGGTGAGGGTACGGCATAGGTTATGGGTTAGGGTTAGGGTTAGTGTTGGGGTTATAGTACGGCTTAGGTTATGGAATAGGGTACAGGTGAGGGTATGGCATAGGGTAGGGTTTAGGGTTAGGGTTAGGGTTAGGGTTAGGGTTAGGGTACGGCTTAGGGTACGGGTGAGGGTATGGGTGAGGATACTGCATAGGGTATTGGTTAGGGTTAGGGAACGGCTTAGGATACGGGTTAGGGTACGTGTTAGGGTATGGCGTACGGTATGGGTTAGGGTTAGGGTTAGGGTTAGGGTTAGGGTTAGGGTTAGGGTTAGGGTACGGGTGAGGTTACGGCGTAGGGTATAGTTTAGGGTTAGGGTTAGGTTTAGGGTACGGCTTAGGATACGGGTTAGGGTACGGGTGAGGGTACGGCGTAGCGTATGGTTTAGGGTTAGGGTTAGGGTTAGGGTACGGCTTAGGGTACGGGTTAGGGTACGGGTGAGGGTACGGTGTAGGTTATGGGTTAGGGTTAGGGTTAGGGTTAGGGTTAGTTTTAGGGTTAGGGATTGGTTTAGGGTACGGGTTAGGATTAGCATACGTGTTCGGGTTAGGGTTTTGGTTAGGGTTAGGGTACGCGTTAGGGTTAGGGTATGGGTTAGGTTTAGGGTACACTTTAGGATTAGGGTATTTATTAAACCTATCCCACTCTCTAGATACCACTTAGCACGTAAAGGAATATTATTTGGGGTTCAGCCATGGAGAAGATTTTAGTCACTAGGATAAGATAAAGAATAAACACATTATAAAAAAATCACATAAGGTTTTCTTTTTAACCTGTTCCTTAAAACACTAGTGTTTAGGAAATCTAATGGAGGCAAAAGCAGTAAAGGGTAGTTTAGGGTTAGGGTTAGGGTTAGGGTTAGGGTAGGGCTTAGGATACGGGTGAGGGTACTGGTGAGGGTACTGCGTAGGTTATTGGTTAGGGTTAGGATACGGGTTAGGATATGGGTTAGGTTACGGCATTGGGTATGGGTGAGGGTTAGGGTTAGGGTTAGGGTAAGGCTTTGGGTACGGGTTAGGGTACGGGTGAGGGTACGGCGTAGGGTAGAGGTTAGGGTTAGGTTTAGGATTAGGGTACGGCTTAGGATACGGGTTAGGGTATGGGTGAGGGTACGGCGTAGCGTATGGGTTAGGGTTAGGGTTAGGGTTAGGGTTAGTTTTAGGGTTAGGGATTGGTTTAGGGTACGGGTTAGGATTAGCGTACGTGTTAGTGTTAGGGTTTGGGTTAGGGTTAGGGTATGCATTAGGGTTAGGGTTAGGGTTAGGGTTAGGGTACGGCTTAGGGTACGGGTGAGGGTATGGGTGAGGATACTGCGTAGGGTATTGTTTAGGGTTAGGGTACGGCTTAGGATACGGGTTAGGGTACGTGTTAGGGTATGGCGTACGCTATGGGTTAGGGTTAGGGTTAGGGTTAGGGTTAGGGTTAGGGTACGGCTTAGGGTACGGGTTAGGGTACGGGTGAGGTTACGGCGTAGGGTATAGTTTAGGGTTAGGGTTAGGGTTAGGGTACGGCTTAGGGTACGGGTTAGGGTACGGGTGAGAGTATGGCGTAGTGTATAGGTTAGGGTTAGGGTTAGGGTTAGGGTATGGCTTAGGGTACGGGTAAGGGTACGGGTGAGGGTACTGTGTAGGGTATTGGTTATGGTTAGGGTACGGCTTAGAATACGGGTTAGGGTACGGTTTAGGGTACGGCGTAGGGTATGGGTTAGGGTTAGGGTTAGGGTTAGGGTTAGGGTACGGCTTAGGGTACGGGTTAGGGTACGGGTGAGGGTACGGTGTAGGTTATGGGTTAGGGTTAGGGTTAGGGTTAGGGTTAGTTTTAGGGTTAGGGATTGGTTTAGGGTACGGGTTAGGATTAGCATACGTGTTCGTGTTAGGGTTTTGGTTAGGGTTAGGGTACGCGTTAGTGTTAGGGTATGGGTTAGGTTTAGGGTACACTTTAGGATTAGGGTATTTATTAAACCTATCCCACTCTCTAGATACCACTTAGCACGTAAAGGAATATTATTTGGGGTTCAGCCATGGAGAAGATTTTAGTCACTAGGATAAGATAAAGAATGAACACATTATAAAAAAATCACATAAGGTTTTCTTTTTAACCTGTTCCTTAAAACACTAGTGTTTAGGAAATCTAATGGAGGCAAAAGCAATAAAGGGTAGTTTAGGGTTAGGGTTAGGGTTAGGGTTAGGGTAGGGCTTAGGATACGGGTGAGGGTACTGGTGAGGGTACTGCGTAGGTTATTGGTTAGGGTTAGGGTACGGCTTAGGATACGGGTTAGGATATGGGTTAGGTTACGGCGTTGGGTATGGGTGAGGGTTAGGGTTAGGGTTAGGGTAAGGCTTTGGGTACGGGTTAGGGTATGGGTGAGGGTACGGCGTAGGGTAGAGGTTAGGGTTAGGTTTAGGATTAGGGTACGGCTTAGGATACGGGTTAGGGTATGGGTGAGGGTACGGCGTAGCGTATGGGTTAGGGTTAGGGTTAGGGTTAGGATTAGTTTTAGGGTTAGGGATTGGTTTAGGGTACGGGTTAGGATTAGCGTACGTGTTAGGGTTAGGGTTTGGGTTAGGGTTAGGGTACGCATTAGGGTTAGGGTATGGGTTAGGGTTAGGGTACACGTTAGGATTAGGGTATTTATTAAACCTATCCCACTCTCTAGATACCACTTAGCACGTAAAGGAATATTATTTAGGGTCCAGCCATGGAGAAGATTTTCGTCACTAGGATAAGATAAAGAATAAACACATTATAAAAAAATCACATTAGGATTTTCTTTTTAACCTGTTCCTTAAAACACTAGTGCTTAGGAAATCTAATGGAGGCAAAAGCAGTCAAGGGTAGTTTAACGTTAGGGTTAGGGTTAGGTTTAGTGTTAGGGTTAGGGTACGGCTTAGGGTATGGGATAGGGTATGGGTGAGGGTACGGCATAGGGTAGGGTTTAGGGTTAGGGTTAGTGTTAGGGTTAGGGTTAGGGTATGGCTTAGGGTACGGGTGAGGGTACTGTGTAGGTCATTGGTTAGGGTTAGGTTAAGGCTTAGGATACAGGTTATTGTATGGGTTAGGGTACGGCGCAGGGTATGGGTAAGGGTTAGGGTTAGGGTTAGGGTTAGAGTTAGGGTACGGCTTAGGGTACGGGTTAGGGAACGGGTGAGGGTACGGCGTAGTGTATAGGTTAGGGTTAGGGGTAGGGTACGGCTTAGGGTACGGGTTAGGTTACGGGTGAGGGTACGGCGTAGGGTATGGGTGAGGGTTAGGGTTAGGGTTAGTGTTAGTGTTAGGGTTAGGGTACGGCTTAGCGTATGGGATAGGGTACGGGTGAGGGTACGGCGTAGGGTAGGGGTTAGGGTTAGGGTTAGGGTTAGGGTTAGGGTATGGCTTAGGGTACGGGTGAGGGTACGGGTGAGGGTACTGCGTAGGGTATTGGTTAGGGTTAGGGTACGGCTTAGGATACGTGTTAGGGTACGGGTTAGGGTACGGCATAGAGTGTGGGTTAGGGTTAGGGTTAGTGTTAAGGTTAGGGTTACGGTACGTCTTAGGGTACGTGTTAGGGTACGGGTGAGGGTACGGCGTAGGGTATGGTTTAGGGTTAGGGTTAGGGTTAGGGTACGGCTTAGGATACGGGTTAGGGTACGTGTTAGGGTATGGCGTACGCTATGGGTTAGGGTTAGGGTTAGGGTTAGGGTTAGGGTTAGGGTACGGCTTAGGGTACGGGTTAGGGTACGGGTGAGGTTACGGCGTAGGGTATAGTTTAGGGTTAGGGTTAGGGTTAGGGTACGGCTTAGGGTACGGGTTAGGGTACGGGTGAGAGTATGGCGTAGTGTATAGGTTAGGGTTAGGGTTAGGGTTAGGGTATGGCTTAGGGTACGGGTAAGGGTACGGATGAGGGTACTGTGTAGGGTATTGGTTATGGTTAGGGTACGGCTTAGAATACGGGTTAGGGTACGGTTTAGGGTACGGCGTAGGGTATGGGTTAGGGTTAGGGTTAGGGTTAGGGTACGGCTTAGGGTACGGGTTAGGGTACGGGTGAGGGTACGGTGTAGGTTATGGGTTAGGGTTAGGGTTAGGTTTAGGGTACGGCTTAGGGTATGGGATAGGGTACGGGTGAGGGTACGGCGTAGGGTAGGGGTTAGGTTTAGGGTTAGGGTTAGTGTTAGGGTTAGGGTACGGCTTAGGGTATGGGATAGGTTACGGGTGAGGGTACGGCATAGGGTAGGGGTTAGGGTTAGGTTTAGGGTTAGTGTTAGGTTTAGGGTACCGCTTAGGGTATGGGATAGGGTACGGCGTAGGGTAGCGGTTAGGGTTAGGGTTAGGGTTAGGGTATGGCTTAGGGTATGGGTGAGGGTATGGGTGAGGATACTGCGTAGGGTATTGGTTAGGGTTAGGGTACGGCTTAGGATACGGGTTAGGGTACGTGTTAGGGTATGGCGTACGGTATGGGTTAGGGTTAGGGTTAGGGTAAGGGTTAGGGTTAGGGTACGGCTTAGGGTACGGGTTAGGGTACGGGTGAGGTTACGGCATAGGGTATAGTTTAGGGTTAGGGTTAGGGTTAGGGTACGGCTTAGGATACGGGTTAGGGTACGGGTGAGGGTACGGCGTAGGTTATGGGTTAGGGTTAGGGTTAGTGTTAGGGTTATGGTACGGCTTAGGTTATGGGATAGGGTACAGGTGAGGGTATGGCATAGGGTAGGGGTTAGGGTTAGGGTTAGGGTTAGGGTTACGGTTAGGGTACGGCTTAGGGTATGGGTGAGGGTATGGGTTAGGGTTAGGGTTAGGGTTAGGGTTAGTTTTAGGGTTAGGGATTGGTTTAGGGTACGGGTTAGGATTAGCATACGTGTTCGGGTAGGGTTTTGGTTAGGGTTAGGGTACGCGTTAGGGTTAGGGTATGGGTTAGGTTTAGGGTACACTTTAGGATTAGGGTAGTTATTAAACCTATCCCACTCTCTAGATACCACTTAGCACGTAAAGGAATATTATTTGGGGTTCAGCCATGGAGAAGATTTTAGTCACTAGGATAAGATAAAGAATAAACACATTATAAAAAAATCACATAAGGTTTTCTTTCTAACCTGTTCCTTAAAACACTAGTGTTTAGGAAATCTAATGGAGGCAAAAGCAGTAAAGGGTAGTTTAGGGTTAGGGTTAGGGTTAGGGTTAGGGTAGGGCTTAGGATACGGGTGAGGGTACTGGTGAGGGTACTGCGTAGGTTATTGGTTAGGGTTAGGGTACGGCTTAGGATACGGGTTAGGATATGGGTTAGGTTACGGCGTTGGGTATGGGTGAAGGTTAGGGTTAGGGTTAGGGTAAGGCTTTGGGTACGGGTTAGGGTACGGGTGAGGGTACGGCGTAGGGTAGAGGTTAGGGTTAGGTTTAGGGTTAGGGTACGGCTTAGGATACGGGTTAGGGTATGGGTGAGGGTACGGCGTAGCGTATGGGTTAGGGTTAGGGTTAGGGTTAGTTTTAGGGTTAGGGATTGGTTTAGGGTACGGGTTAGGATTAGCGTACGTGTTAGGGTTAGGGTTTGGGTTAGGGTTAGGGTACGCGTTAGGGTTAGGGTATGGGTTAGGGTTAGGGTACACGTTAGGATTAGGGTATTTATTAAACCTATCCCACTCTCTAGATACCACTTAGCACGTAAAGGAATATTATTAGGGATCCAGCCATGGAGAAGATTTTAGTCACTAGGATAAGATAAAGAATAAACACATTATAAAAAAATCACATTAGGATTTTCTTTTTAACCTGTTCCTTAAAACACTAGTGCTTAGGAAATCTAATAGAGGCAAAAGCAATCAAGGGTAGTTTAGGGTTAGGGTTAGGGTTAGGGTTAGTGTTAGGGTTAGGGTACGGCTTAGGGTATGGGATAGGGTACGGGTGAGGGTACGGCGTAGGGTAGGGGTTAGGGTTAGGGTTAGGGTTATGGTTAGGGTATGGCTTAGGGTACAGGTGAGGGTACGGGTGAGGGTACTGCGTAGGGTATTGGTTAGGGTTAGGGTACGGCTTAGGATACGTGTTAGGGTACGGGTTAGGGTACGGCGTAGAGTGTGGTTTAGGGTTAGTGTTAGTGTTAGGGTTAGGGTTACGGTACGTCTTAGGGTACGTGTTAGGGTACGGGTGAGGGTAAGGCGTAGGTTATGGGTTAGGGTTAGGGTTAGGGTTAGGGTTAGGGTACGGCTTAGGATACGGGTTAGGGTACGGGTGAGGGTACGGCGTAGGTTATGGGTTAGGGTTAGGGTTAGTGTTAGGGTTAGGGTACGGCTTAGGGTATGGGATAGGTTACGGGTGAGGGTACGGCGTAGGGTAGGGGTTAGGGTTAGGTTTAGGGTTAGTGTTAGGTTTAGGGTACCGCTTAGGGTATGGGATAGGGTACGGCGTAGGGTAGCGGTTAGGGTTAGGGTTAGGGTTAGGGTACGGCTTAGGATACGGGTTAGGGTACGAGTGAGGGTGCGGCGTAGCGTATGGGTTAGGGTTAGGGTTAGGGTACGGCTTAGGGTACGGGTTAGGGTACGGGTGAGGGTACTGCGTAGGTTATGGGTTAGGGTTAGGGTTAGGGTTAGGGTTAGTTTTAGGGTTAGGGATTGGTTTAGGGTAAGGGTTAGGATTAGCATACTTGTTCGGGTTAGGGTTTTGGTTAGGGTTAGGGTACGCGTTAGGGTTGGTATGGGTTAGGTTTAGGGTACACGTTAGGATTAGGGTATTTATTAAACCTATCCCACTCTCTAGATACCACTTAGCACGTAAAGGAATATTATTTAGGGTCCAGCCATGGAGAAGATTTTCGTCAATAGGATAAGATAAAGAATAAACACATTATAAAAAAATCACATTAGGATTTTCTTTTTATCCTGTTCCTTAAAACACTCGTGCTTAGGAAATCTAATGGAGGCAAAAGCAGTCAAGGGTAGTTTAGGGTTAGGGTTAGGGTTAGGGTTAGTGTTAGGGTTAGGGTACGGCTTAGGGTATGAGATAGGGTATGGGTGAGGGTACGGCATAGGGTAGGGTTTAGGGTTAGGGTTAGTGTTAGGGTTAGGATTAGAGTATGGCTTAGGGTACGGGTGAGGGTACTGTGTAGGTCATTGGTTAGGGTTAGGTTAAGGCTTAGGATACAGGTTATTGTATGGGTTAGGGTACGGCGCAGGGTATGGGTAAGGGTTAGGGTTAGGGTTAGGGTTAGAGTTAGGGTACGGCTTAGGGTATGGGTTAGGGTACGGGTGAGGGTACGGCATAGTGTATAGGTTAGGGTTAGGGTTAGTGTACGGCTTAGGGTACGGGTTAGGTTACGGGTGAGGGTACGGCATAGGGTATGGTTTAGGGTTAGGGTTAGGGTTAGGGTTAGTGTTAGTGTTAGGGTTAGGTTACGGCTTAGCGTATGGGATAGGGTACGGGTGAGGGTACGGCGTAGGGTAGGGGTTAGTGTTAGAGTTAGGGTTACGGTTTGGGTTAGGGTACGGCTTAGGGTACGGGTGAGGGTACGGGTGAGGGTACTGCGTAGGGTATTGGTTAGGGTTAGGATACGGCTTAGGATACGGGTTAGGGTACGTGTTAGGGTATGGCGTAGGGTATGGGTTGGGGTTAGGGTTAGGGTTAGGGTTAGGGTTAGGTTTAGGGTTAGGGTACGGCTTAGGATACGGGTTAGGGTACGGGTGAAGGTACGGCGTAGCGTATGGGTTAGGGTTAGGGTTAGGTTTAGGGTTAGGGTACGGCTTAGGTTATGGGATAGGATACAGGTGAGGGTATGGCATAGGGTATGGGTTAGGGTTAGGGTTAGGGTTAGGGTTAGGGTACGGCTTAGGGTACGGGTGAGGGTATGGGTGAGTATACTGCGTAGGGTATTGGTTAGGGTTACGGTACGTCTTAGGATACGGGTTAGGGTACGGGTGAGGGTACGGCATAGGTTATGGGTTAGGGTTAGGGTTAGTGTTAGGGTTATAGTACGGCTTAGGTTATGGAATAGGGTACAGGTGAGGGTATGGCATAGGGTAGGGTTTAGGGTTAGGGTTAGGGTTAGGGTTAGGGTTAGGGTACGGCTTAGGGTACGGGTGAGGGTATGGGTGAGGATACTGCATAGGGTATTGGTTAGGGTTAGGGAACGGCTTAGGATACGGGTTAGGGTACGTGTTAGGGTATGGCGTACGGTATGGGTTAGGGTTAGGGTTAGGGTTAGGGTTAGGGTTAGGGTTAGGGTACGGGTGAGGTTACGGCGTAGGTTATAGTTTAGGGTTAGGGTTAGGGTTAGGGTACGGCTTAGGATACGGGTTAGGGTACGGGTGAGGGTACGGCGTAGCGTATGGTTTAGGGTTAGGGTTAGGGTTAGGGTACGGCTTAGGGTACGGGTTAGGGTACGGGTGAGGGTACGGTGTAGGTTATGGGTTAGGGTTAGGGTTAGGGTTAGGGTTAGTTTTAGGGTTAGGGATTGGTTTAGGGTACGGGTTAGGATTAGCATACGTGTTCGGGTTAGGGTTTTGGTTAGGGTTAGGGTACGCGTTAGGGTTAGGGTATGGGTTAGGTTTAGGGTACACTTTAGGATTAGGGTATTTATTAAACCTATCCCACTCTCTAGATACCACTTAGCACGTAAAGGAATATTATTTGGGGTTCAGCCATGGAGAAGATTTTAGTCACTAGGATAAGATAAAGAATAAACACATTATAAAAAAATCACATAAGGTTTTCTTTTTAACCTGTTCCTTAAAACACTAGTGTTTAGGAAATCTAATGGAGGCAAAAGCAGTAAAGGGTAGTTTAGGGTTAGGGTTAGGGTTAGGGTTAGGGTAGGGCTTAGGATACGGGTGAGGGTACTGGTGAGGGTACTGCGTAGGTTATTGGTTAGGGTTAGGATACGGGTTAGGATATGGGTTAGGTTACGGCATTGGGTATGGGTGAGGGTTAGGGTTAGGGTTAGGGTAAGGCTTTGGGTACGGGTTAGGGTACGGGTGAGGGTACGGCGTAGGGTAGAGGTTAGGGTTAGGTTTAGGATTAGGGTACGGCTTAGGATACGGGTTAGGGTATGGGTGAGGGTACGGCGTAGCGTATGGGTTAGGGTTAGGGTTAGGGTTAGGGTTAGTTTTAGGGTTAGGGATTGGTTTAGGGTACGGGTTAGGATTAGCGTACGTGTTAGTGTTAGGGTTTGGGTTAGGGTTAGGGTATGCATTAGGGTTAGGGTTAGGGTTAGGGTTAGGGTACGGCTTAGGGTACGGGTGAGGGTATGGGTGAGGATACTGCGTAGGGTATTGTTTAGGGTTAGGGTACGGCTTAGGATACGGGTTAGGGTACGTGTTAGGGTATGGCGTACGCTATGGGTTAGGGTTAGGGTTAGGGTTAGGGTTAGGGTTAGGGTACGGCTTAGGGTACGGGTTAGGGTACGGGTGAGGTTACGGCGTAGGGTATAGTTTAGGGTTAGGGTTAGGGTTAGGGTACGGCTTAGGGTACGGGTTAGGGTACGGGTGAGAGTATGGCGTAGTGTATAGGTTAGGGTTAGGGTTAGGGTTAGGGTATGGCTTAGGGTACGGGTAAGGGTACGGGTGAGGGTACTGTGTAGGGTATTGGTTATGGTTAGGGTACGGCTTAGAATACGGGTTAGGGTACGGTTTAGGGTACGGCGTAGGGTATGGGTTAGGGTTAGGGTTAGGGTTAGGGTTAGGGTACGGCTTAGGGTACGGGTTAGGGTACGGGTGAGGGTACGGTGTAGGTTATGGGTTAGGGTTAGGGTTAGGGTTAGGGTTAGTTTTAGGGTTAGGGATTGGTTTAGGGTACGGGTTAGGATTAGCATACGTGTTCGGGTTAGGGTTTTGGTTAGGGTTAGGGTACGCGTTAGTGTTAGGGTATGGGTTAGGTTTAGGGTACACTTTAGGATTAGGGTATTTATTAAACCTATCCCACTCTCTAGATACCACTTAGCACGTAAAGGAATATTATTTGGGGTTCAGCCATGGAGAAGATTTTAGTCACTAGGATAAGATAAAGAATGAACACATTATAAAAAAATCACATAAGGTTTTCTTTTTAACCTGTTCCTTAAAACACTAGTGTTTAGGAAATCTAATGGAGGCAAAAGCAGTAAAGGGTAGTTTAGGGTTAGGGTTAGGGTTAGGGTTAGGGTAGGGCTTAGGATACGGGTGAGGGTACTGGTGAAGGTACTGCGTAGGTTATTGGTTAGGGTTAGGGTACGGCTTAGGATACGGGTTAGGATATGGGTTAGGTTACGGCGTTGGGTATGGGTGAGGGTTAGGGTTAGGGTTAGTGTAAGGCTTTGGGTACGGGTTAGGGTATGGGTGAGGGTACGGCGTAGGGTAGAGGTTAGGGTTAGGTTTAGGATTAGGGTACGGCTTAGGATACGGGTTAGGGTATGGGTGAGGGTACGGCGTAGCGTATGGGTTAGGGTTAGGGTTAGGGTTAGGATTAGTTTTAGGGTTAGGGATTGGTTTAGGGTACGGGTTAGGATTAGCGTACGTGTTAGGGTTAGGGTTTGGGTTAGGGTTAGGGTACGCATTAGGGTTAGGGTATGGGTTAGGGTTAGGGTACACGTTAGGATTAGGGTATTTATTAAACCTATCCCACTCTCTAGATACCACTTAGCACGTAAAGGAATATTATTTAGGGTCCAGCCATGGAGAAGATTTTCGTCACTAGGATAAGATAAAGAATAAACACATTATAAAAAAATCACATTAGGATTTTCTTTTTAACCTGTTCCTTAAAACACTAGTGCTTAGGAAATCTAATGGAGGCAAAAGCAGTCAAGGGTAGTTTAACGTTAGGGTTAGGGTTAGGGTTAGTGTTAGGGTTAGGGTACGGCTTAGGGTATGGGATAGGGTATGGGTGAGGGTACGGCATAGGGTAGGGTTTAGGGTTAGGGTTAGTGTTAGGGTTAGGGTTAGGGTATGGCTTAGGGTACGGGTGAGGGTACTGTGTAGGTCATTGGTTAGGGTTAGGTTAAGGCTTAGGATACATGTTATTGTATGGGTTAGGGTACGGCGCAGGGTATGGGTAAGGGTTAGGGTTAGGGTTAGGGTTAGAGTTAGGGTACGGCTTAGGGTACGGGTTAGGGAACGGGTGAGGGTACGGCGTAGTGTATAGGTTAGGGTTAGGGGTAGGGTACGGCTTAGGGTACGGGTTAGGTTACGGGTGAGGGTACGGCGTAGGGTATGGGTGAGGGTTAGGGTTAGGGTTAGTGTTAGTGTTAGGGTTAGGGTACGGCTTAGCGTATGGGATAGGGTACGGGTGAGGGTACGGCGTAGGGTAGGGGTTAGGGTTAGGGTTAGGGTTAGGGTTAGGGTATGGCTTAGGGTACGGGTGAGGGTACGGGTGAGGGTACTGCGTAGGGTATTGGTTAGGGTTAGGGTACGGCTTAGGATACGTGTTAGGGTACGGGTTAGGGTACGGCATAGAGTGTGGGTTAGGGTTAGGGTTAGTGTTAAGGTTAGGGTTACGGTACGTCTTAGGGTACGTGTTAGGGTACGGGTGAGGGTACGGCGTAGGGTATGGTTTAGGGTTAGGGTTAGGGTTAGGGTACGGCTTAGGATACGGGTTAGGGTACGTGTTAGGGTATGGCGTACGCTATGGGTTAGGGTTAGGGTTAGGGTTAGGGTTAGGGTTAGGGTACGGCTTAGGGTACGGGTTAGGGTACGGGTGAGGTTACGGCGTAGGGTATAGTTTAGGGTTAGGGTTAGGGTTAGGGTACGGCTTAGGGTACGGGTTAGGGTACGGGTGAGAGTATGGCGTAGTGTATAGGTTAGGGTTAGGGTTAGGGTTAGGGTATGGCTTAGGGTACGGGTAAGGGTACGGATGAGGGTACTGTGTAGGGTATTGGTTATGGTTAGGGTACGGCTTAGAATACGGGTTAGGGTACGGTTTAGGGTACGGCGTAGGGTATGGGTTAGGGTTAGGGTTAGGGTTAGGGTTAGGGTACGGCTTAGGGTACGGGTTAGGGTACGGGTGAGGGTACGGTGTAGGTTATGGGTTAGGGTTAGGGTTAGGTTTAGGGTACGGCTTAGGGTATGGGATAGGGTACGGGTGAGGGTACGGCGTAGGGTAGGGGTTAGGTTTAGGGTTAGGGTTAGTGTTAGGGTTAGGGTACGGCTTAGGGTATGGGATAGGTTACGGGTGAGGGTACGGCATAGGGTAGGGGTTAGGGTTAGGTTTAGGGTTAGTGTTAGGTTTAGGGTACCGCTTAGGGTATGGGATAGGGTACGGCGTAGGGTAGCGGTTAGGGTTAGGGTTAGGGTTAGGGTATGGCTTAGGGTATGGGTGAGGGTATGGGTGAGGATACTGCGTAGGGTATTGGTTAGGGTTAGGGTACGGCTTAGGATACGGGTTAGGGTACGTGTTAGGGTATGGCGTACGGTATGGGTTAGGGTTAGGGTTAGGGTAAGGGTTAGGGTTAGGGTACGGCTTAGGGTACGGGTTAGGGTACGGGTGAGGTTACGGCATAGGGTATAGTTTAGGGTTAGGGTTAGGGTTAGGGTACGGCTTAGGATACGGGTTAGGGTACGGGTGAGGGTACGGCGTAGCGTATGGTTTAGGGTTAGGGTTAGGGTTAGGGTACGGCTTAGGGTACGGTTTAGGGTACGGGTGAGGGTACGGTGTAGGTTATGGGTTAGGGTTAGGGTTAGGGTTAGGGTTAGTTTTAGGGTTAGGGATTGGTTTAGGGTACGGGTTAGGATTAGCATACGTGTTCGGGTAGGGTTTTGGTTAGGGTTAGGGTACGCGTTAGGGTTAGGGTATGGGTTAGGTTTAGGGTACACTTTAGGATTAGGGTAGTTATTAAACCTATCCCACTCTCTAGATACCACTTACCACGTAAAGGAATATTATTTGGGGTTCAGCCATGGAGAAGATTTTAGTCACTAGGATAAGATAAAGAATAAACACATTATAAAAAAATCACATAAGGTTTTCTTTCTAACCTGTTCCTTAAAACACTAGTGTTTAGGAAATCTAATGGAGGCAAAAGCAGTAAAGGGTAGTTTAGGGTTAGGGTTAGGGTTAGGGTTAGGGTAGGGCTTAGGATACGGGTGAGGGTACTGGTGAGGGTACTGCGTAGGTTATTGGTTAGGGTTAGGGTACGGCTTAGGATACGGGTTAGGATATGGGTTAGGTTACGGCGTTGGGTATGGGTGAGGGTTAGGGTTAGGGTTAGGGTAAGGTTTTGGGTACGGGTTAGGGTACGGGTGAGGGTACGGCGTAGGGTAGAGGTTAGGGTTAGGTTTAGGGTTAGGGTATGGCTTAGGATACGGGTTAGGGTATGGGTGAGGGTACGGCGTAGCGTATGGGTTAGGGTTAGGGTTAGGGTTAGTTTTAGGGTTAGGGATTGGTTTAGGGTACGGGTTAGGATTAGCGTACGTGTTAGGGTTAGGGTTTGGGTTAGGGTTAGGGTACGCGTTAGGGTTAGGGTATGGGTTAGGGTTAGGGTACACGTTAGGATTAGGGTATTTATTAAACCTATCCCACTCTCTAGATACCACTTAGCACGTAAAGGAATATTATTAGGGATCCAGCCATGGAGAAGATTTTAGTCACTAGGATAAGATAAAGAATAAACACATTATAAAAAAATCACATTAGGATTTTCTTTTTAACCTGTTCCTTAAAACACTAGTGCTTAGGAAATCTAATAGAGGCAAAAGCAATCAAGGGTAGTTTAGGGTTAGGGTTAGGGTTAGGGTTAGTGTTAGGGTTAGGGTACGGCTTAGGGTATGGGATAGGGTACGGGTGAGGGTACGGCGTAGGATAGGGGTTAGGGTTAGGGTTAGGGTTATGGTTAGGGTATGGCTTAGGGTACAGGTGAGGGTACGGGTGAGGGTACTGCGTAGGGTATTGGTTAGGGTTAGGGTACGGCTTAGGATACGTGTTAGGGTACGGGTTAGGGTACGGCGTAGAGTGTGGGTTAGGGTTAGTGTTAGTGTTAGGGTTAGGGTTACGGTACGTCTTAGGGTACGTGTTAGGGTACGGGTGAGGGTAAGGCGTAGGTTATGGGTTAGGGTTAGGGTTAGGGTTAGGGTTAGGGTACGGCTTAGGATACGGGTTAGGGTACGGGTGAGGGTACGGCGTAGGTTATGGGTTAGGGTTAGGGTTAGTGTTAGGGTTATGGTACGGCTTAGGTTATGGGATAGGGTACAGGTGAGGGTATGGCATAGGGTAGGGGTTAGTGTTAGGTTTAGGGTTAGGGTTAGGGTTAGGGTACGGCTTAGGGTACGGGTGAGGGTATGGGTGAGGATACTGCATAGGGTATTGGTTAGGGTTAGGGTACGGCTTAGGGTACGGGTTAGGGTACGTGTTAGGGTATGGCGTACGGTATGGGTTAGGGTTAGGGTTAGGGTTAGGGTTAGGGTTAGGGTTAGGGTACGGCTTAGGGTACGGGTTAGGGTACGGGTGAGGTTACGGCGTAGGGTATACTTTAGGGTTAGGGTTAGGGTTAGGGTACGGCTTAGGGTACGGGTTAGGGTACGGGTGAGGGTATGGCGTAGTGTATAAGTTAGGGTTAGGGTTAGGGTTAGGGTATGGCTTAGGGTACGGGTGAGGGTACGGGTGAGGGTACTGTGTAGTGTATTGGTTATGGTTAGGGTACGGCTTAGAATACGGGTTAGGGTACAGTTTAGGGTACGGCATAGGGTATGGGTTAGGGTTAGGGTTAGGGTTAGGGTACGGGTTAGGGTACGGGTGAGGGTACGGCGTAGTGTATAGGTTAGGGTTAGGGTTAGGGTTAGGGTACGGCTTAGGGTATGGGATAGGGTACGGGTGAGGGTACGGCGTAGGGTAGGGGTTAGGTTTAGGGTTAGGGTTAGTGTTAGGGTTAGGGTACGGCTTAGGGTATGGGATAGGTTACGGGTGAGGGTACGGCGTAGGGTAGGGGTTAGAGTTAGGTTTAGGGTTAGTGTTAGGTTTAGGGTACTGCTTAGGGTATGGGATAGGGTACGGCGTAGGGTAGCGGTTAGGGTTAGGGTTAGGGTTAGGGTACGGCTTAGGACACGTGTTAGGGTACGGGTGAGGGTGCGGCGTAGCGTATGGGTTAGGGTTAGGGTTAGGGTACGGCTTAGGGTACGGGTTAGGGTACGGGTGAGGGTACTGCGTAGGTTATGGGTTAGGGTTAGGGTTAGGGTTAGGGTTAGTTTTAGGGTTAGGGATTGGTTTAGGGTAAGGGTTAGGATTAGCATACTTGTTCGGGTTAGGGTTTTGGTTAGGGTTAGGGTACGCGTTAGGGTTGGTATGGGTTAGGATTAGGGTACACGTTAGGATTAGGGTATTTATTAAACCTATCCCACTCTCTAGATACCACTTAGCACGTAAAGGAATATTATTTAGGGTCCAGCCATGGAGAAGATTTTCGTCAATAGGATAAGATAAAGAATAAACACATTATAAAAAAATCACATTAGGATTTTCTTTTTATCCTGTTCCTTAAAACACTCGTGCTTAGGAAATCTAATGGAGGCAAAAGCAGTCAAGGGTAGTTTAGGGTTAGGGTTAGGGTTAGGGTTAGTGTTAGGGTTAGGGTACGGCTTAGGGTATGAGATAGGGTATGGGTGAGGGTACGGCATAGGGTAGGGTTTAGGGTTAGGGTTAGTGTTAGGGTTAGGATTAGAGTATGGCTTAGGGTACGGGTGAGGGTACTGTGTAGGTCATTGGTTAGGGTTAGGTTAAGGCTTAGGATACAGGTTATTGTATGGGTTAGGGAACGGCGCAGGGTATGGGTAAGGGTTAGGGTTAGGGTTAGGGTTAGAGTTAGGGTACGGCTTAGGGTATGGGTTAGGGTACGGGTGAGGGTACGGCATAGTGTATAGGTTAGGGTTAGGGTTAGTGTACGGCTTAGGGTACGGGTTAGGTTACGGGTGAGGGTACGGCATAGGGTATGGTTTAGGGTTAGGGTTAGGGTTAGGGTTAGTGTTAGTGTTAGGGTTAGGTTACGGCTTAGCGTATGGGATAGGGTACGGGTGAGGGTACGGCGTAGGGTAGGGGTTAGGGTTAGAGTTAGGGTTACGGTTTGGGTTAGGGTACGGCTTAGGGTACGGGTGAGTGTATGGGTGAGGATACTGCGTAGGGTATTGGTTAGGGTTAGGGTACGGCTTAGGATACGGGTTAGGGTACGTGTTAGGGTATGGCGTACGGTATGGGTTAGGGTTAGGGTTAGGGTAAGGGTTAGGGTTAGGGTACGGCTTAGGGTACGGGTTAGGGTACGGGTGAGGTTACGGCATAGGGTATAGTTTAGGGTTAGTGTTAGGGTTAGGGTACGGCTTAGGATACGGGTTAGGGTACGGGTGAGGGTACGGCGTAGCGTATGGTTTAGGGTTAGGGTTAGGGTTAGGGTACGGCTTAGGGTACGGGTTAGGGTACGGGTGAGGGTACAGTGTAGGTTATGGGTTAGGGTTAGGGTTAGGGTTAGGGTTAGTTTTAGGGTTAGGGATTGGTTTAGGGTACGGGTTAGGATTAGCATACGTATTCGGGTAGGGTTTTGGTTAGGGTTAGGGTACGCGTTAGGGTTAGGGTATGGGTTAGATTTAGGGTACACTTTAGGATTAGGGTAGTTATTAAACCTATCCCACTCTCTAGATACCACTTAGCACGTAAAGGAATATTATTTGGGGTTCAGCCATGGAGAAGATTTTAGTCACTAGGATAAGATAAAGAATAAACACATTATAAAAAAATCACATAAGGTTTTCTTTCTAACCTGTTCCTTAAAACACTAGTGTTTAGGAAATCTAATGGAGGCAAAAGCAGTAAAGGGTAGTTTAGGGTTAGGGTTAGGGTTAGGGTTAGGGTAGGGCTTAGGATACGGGTGAGGGTACTGGTGAGGGTACTGCGTAGGTTATTGGTTAGGGTTAGGGTACGGCTTAGGATACGGGTTAGGATATGGGTTAGGTTACGGCGTTGGGTATGGGTGAGGGTTAGGGTTAGGGTTAGGGTAAGGCTTTGGGTACGGGTTAGGGTACGGGTGAGGGTACGGCATAGGGTAGAGGTTAGGGTTAGGTTTAGGGTTAGGGTACGGCTTAGGATACGGGTTAGGGTATGGGTGAGGGTACGGCGTAGCGTATGGGTTAGGGTTAGGGTTAGGGTTAGTTTTAGGGTTAGGGATTGGTTTAGGGTACGGGTTAGGATTAGCGTACGTGTTAGGGTTAGGGTTTGGGTTAGGGTTAGGGTACGCGTTAGGGTTAGGGTATGGGTTAGGGTTAGGGTACACGTTAGGATTAGGGTATTTATTAAACCTATCCCACTCTCTAGATACCACTTAGCACGTAAAGGAATATTATTAGGGATCCAGCCATGGAGAAGATTTTAGTCACTAGGATAAGATAAAGAATAAACACATTATAAAAAAATCACATTAGGATTTTCTTTTTAACGTGTTCCTTAAAACACTAGTGCTTAGGAAATCTAATAGAGGCAAAAGAAATCAAGGGTAGTTTAGGGTTAGGGTTAGGGTTAGGGTTAGTGTTAGGGTTAGGGTACGGCTTAGGGTATGGGATAGAGTACGGGTGAGGGTACGGCGTAGGGTAGGGGTTAGGGTTAGGGTTAGGGTTATGGTTAGGGTATGGCTTAGGGTACAGGTGAGGGTACGGGTGAGGGTACTGCGTAGGGTATTGGTTAGGGTTAGGGTACGGCTTAGGATACGTGTTAGGGTACGGGTTAGGGTACGGCGTAGAGTGTGGGTTAGGGTTAGTGTTAGTGTTAGGGTTAGGGTTACGGTACGTCTTAGGGTACGTGTTAGGGTACGGGTGAGGGTAAGGCGTAGGTTATGGGTTAGGGTTAGGGTTAGGGTTAGGGTTAGGGTACGGCTTAGGATACGGGTTAGTGTACGGGTGAGGGTACGGCGTAGGTTATGGGTTAGGTTTAGGGTTAGTGTTAGGGTTATGGTACGGCTTAGGTTATGGGATAGGGTACAGGTGAGGGTATGGCATAGGGTAGGGGTTAGGTTTAGGTTTAGGGTTAGGGTTAGGGTTAGGGTACGGCTTAGGGTACGGGTGAGGGTATGGGTGAGGATACTGCGTAGGGTATTGGTTAGGGTTAGGGTACGGCTTAGGATACGGGTTAGGGTACGTGTTAGGGTATGGCGTACGCTATGGGTTAGGGTTAGGGTTAGGGTACGGCTTAGGGTACGGGTTAGGGTACGGGTGAGGTCACGGCGTAGGGTATAGTTTAGGGTTAGGGTTAGGGTTAGGGTACGGCTTAGGGTATGGGTTAGGGTACGGGTGAGGGTATGGCGTAGTGTATAAGTTAGGGTTAGGGTTAGGGTTAGGGTATGGCTTAGGGTACGGGTGAGGGTACGGGTGAGGGTACTGTGTAGGGTATTGGTTATGGTTAGGGTACGGCTTAGAATACGGTTTAGGGTACAGTTTAGGGTACGGCGTAGGGTATGGGTTAGGGTTAGGGTTAGGGTACGGGTTAGGGTACGGGTGAGGGTACGGCGTAGTGTATAGGTTAGGGTTAGGGTTAGGGTTAGGGTACGGCTTAGGGTATGGGATAGGGTACGGGTGAGGGTACGGCGTAGGGTAGGGGTTAGGTTTAGGGTTAGGGTTAGTGTTAGGGTTAGGGTACGGCTTAGGGTATGGGATAGGTTACGGGTGAGGGTACGGCGTAGGGTAGGGGTTAGGGTTAGGTTTAGGGTTAGTGTTAGGTTTAGGGTACCGCTTAGGGTATGTGATAGTGTACGGCGTAGGGTAGCGGTTAGGGTTAGGGTTAGGGTTAGGGTACGGCTTAGGATACGGGTTAGGGTAGGGGTGAGGGTGCGGCGTAGCGTATGGGTTAGGGTTAAGGTTAGGGTACGGCTTAGGGTACGGGTTAGGGTACGGCTGAGGGTACTGCGTAGGTTATGGGTTAGGGTTAGGGTTAGGGTTAGGGTTAGTTTTAGGGTTAGGGATTGGTTTAGGGTACGGGTTAGGATTAGCATACTTGTTCGGGTTAGGGTTTTGGTTAGGGTTAGGGTACGCTTTAGGTTGGTATGGGTTAGGTTTAGGGTACACGTTAGGATTAGGGTATTTATTAAACCTATCCCACTCTCTAGATACCACTTAGCACGTAAAGGAATATTATTTAGGGTCCAGCCATGGAGAAGATTTTCGTCAATAGGATAAGATAAAGAATAAGCACATTATAAAAAAATCACATTAGGATTTTCTTTTTATCCTGTTCCTTAAAACACTCGTGCTTAGGAAATCTAATGGAGGCAAAAGCAGTCAAGGGTAGTTTAGGGTTAGGGTTAGGGTTAGGGTTAGTGTTAGGGTTTTGGGTACGGCTTACGGTATGAGATAGGGTATGGGTGAGGGTACGGCATAGGGTAGGGTTTAGGGTTAGGGTTAGTGTTAGGGTTAGGATTAGAGTATGGCTTAGGGTACGGGTGAGGGTACTGTGTAGGTCATTGGTTAGGGTTAGGTTAAGGCTTAGGATACAGGTTATTGTATGGGTTAGGGTACGGCGCAGGGTATGGGTAAGGGTTAGGGTTAGGGTTAGGGTTAGAGTTAGGGTACGGCTTAGGGTATGGGTTAGGTTACGGGTGAGGGTACGGCATAGTGTATAGGTTAGGGTTAGGGTTAGTGTACGGCTTAGGGTACGGGTTAGGTTACGGGTGAGGGTACGGCATAGGGTATGGTTTAGGGTTAGGGTTAGGGTTAGTGTTAGTGTTAGGGTTAGGTTACGGCTTAGCGTATGGGATAGGGTACGGGTGAGGGTACGGCGTAGGGTAGGGGTTAGGGTTAGAGTTAGGGTTACGGTTTGGGTTAGGGTACGGCTTAGGGTACGGGTGAGGGTGCGGGTGAGGGTACTCCGTAGGGTATTGGTTAGGGTTAGGATACGGCTTAGGATACGGGTTAGGGTACGTGTTAGGGTATGGCGTAGGGTATGGGTTGGGGTTAGGGTTAGGGTTAGGGTTAGGGTTAGGTTTAGGGTTAGGGTACGGCTTAGGATACGGGTTAGGGTACGGGTGAAGGTACGGCGTAGCGTATGGGTTAGGGTTAGGGTTAGGGTTAGGGTTAGGGTACGGCTTAGGTTATGGGATAGTGTACAGGTGAGGGTATGGCATAGGGTATGGGTTAGGGTTAGGGTTAGGGTTAGGGTTAGGGTACGGCTTAGGGTACGGGTGAGGGTATGGGTGAGGATACTGCGTAGGGTATTGGTTAGGGTTACGGTACGTCTTAGGATACGGGTTAGGGTACGGGTGAGGGTACGGCGTAGGTTATGGGTTAGGGCTAGGGTTAGTGTTAGGGTTATGGTACGGCTTAGGTTATGGGATAGGGTAGAGGTGAGGGTATGGCATAGGGTAGGGTTTAGGGTTAGGGTTAGGGTTAGGGTTAGGGTTAGGGTACGGCTTAGGGTACGGGTGAGGGTATGGGTGAGGATACTGCGTAGGGTAGTGGTTAGGGTTAGGGTACGGCTTAGGATACGGGTTAGGGTACGTGTTAGGGTATGGCGTACGGTATGGGTTAGGGTTAGGGTTAGGGTAAGGGTTAGGGTTAGGGTACGGCTTAGGGTACGGGTTAGGGTACGGGTGAGGTTACGGCATAGGGTATAGTTTAGGGTTAGGGTTAGGGTTAGGGTACGGCTTAGGATACGGGTTAGGGTACGGGTGATGGTACGGCGTAGCGTATGGTTTAGGGTTAGGGTTAGGGTTAGGGTACGGCTTAGGGTACGGGTTAGGGTATGGGTGAGGGTACGGTGTAGGTTATGGGTTAGGGTTAGGGTTAGGTTTAGGGTTAGTTTTAGGGTTAGGGATTGGTTTAGGGTACGGGTTAGGATTAGCATACGTATTCGGGTAGGGTTTTGGTTAGGGTTAGGGTACGCGTTAGGGTTAGGGTATGGGTTAGGTTTAGGGTACACTTTAGGATTAGGGTAGTTATTAAACCTATCCCACTCTCTAGATACCACTTAGCACGTAAAGGAATATTATTTGGGGTTCAGCCATGGAGAAGATTTTAGTCACTAGGATAAGATAAAGAATAAACACATTATAAAAAATCACATAAGGTTTTCTTTCTAACCTGTTCCTTAAAACACTAGTGTTTAGGAAATCTAATGGAGGCAAAAGCAGTAAAGGGTAGTTTAGGGTTAGGGTTAGGGTTAGGGTTAGGGTAGGGCTTAGGATACGGGTGAGGGTACTGGTGAGGGTACTGCGTAGGTTATTGGTTAGGGTTAGGGTACGGCTTAGGATACGGGTTAGGATATGGGTTAGGTTACGGCGTTGGGTATGGGTGAGGGTTAGGGTTAGGGTTAGGGTAAGGCTTTGGGTACGGGTTAGGGTACGGGTGAGGGTACGGCATAGGGTAGAGGTTAGGGTTAGGTTTAGGGTTAGGGTACGGCTTAGGATACGGGTTAGGGTATGGGTGAGGGTACGGCGTAGCGTATGGGTTAGGGTTAGGGTTAGGGTTAGTTTTAGGGTTAGGGATTGGTTTAGGGTACGGGTTAGGATTAGCGTACGTGTTAGGGTTAGGGTTTGGGTTAGGGTTAGGGTACGCGTTAGGGTTAGGGTATGGGTTAGGGTTAGGGTACACGTTAGGATTAGGGTATTTATTAAACCTATCCCACTCTCTAGATACCACTTAGCACGTAAAGGAATATTATTAGGGATCCAGCCATGGAGAAGATTTTAGTCACTAGGATAAGATAAAGAATAAACACATTATAAAAAAATCACATTAGGATTTTCTTTTTAACCTGTTCCTTAAAACACTAGTGCTTAGGAAATCTAATAGAGGCAAAAGCAATCAATGGTAGTTTAGGGTTAGGGTTAGGGTTAGGGTTAGTGTTAGGGTTAGGGTACGGCTTAGGGTATGGGATAGGGTACGGGTGAGGGTACGGCGTAGGGTAGGGGTTAGGGTTAGGGTTAGGGTTATGGTTAGGGTATGGCTTAGGGTACAGGTGAGGGTACGGGTGAGGGTACTGCGTAGGGTATTGGTTAGGGTTAGGGTACGGCTTAGGATACGTGTTAGGGTACGGGTTAGGGTACGGCGTAGAGTGTGGGTTAGGGTTAGTGTTAGTGTTAGGGTTAGGGTTACGGTACGTCTTAGGGTACGTGTTAGGGTACGGGTGAGGGTAAGGCGTAGGTTATGGGTTAGGGTTAGGGTTAGGGTTAGGGTTAGGGTACGGCTTAGGATACGGTTTAGTGTACGGGTGAGGGTACGGCGTAGGTTATGGGTTAGGTTTAGGGTTAGTGTTAGGGTTATGGTACGGCTTAGGTTATGGGATAGGGTACAGGTGAGGGTATGGCATAGGGTAGGGGTTAGGGTTAGGTTTAGGGTTAGGGTTAGGGTTAGGGTACGGCTTAGGGTACGGGTGAGGGTATGGGTGAGGATACTGCGTAGGGTATTGGTTAGGGTTAGGGTACGGCTTAGGATACGGGTTAGGGTACGTGTTAGGGTATGGCGTATGCTATGGGTTAGGGTTAGGGTTAGGGTTAGGGTTAGGGTACGGCTTAGGGTACGGGTTAGGGTACGGGTGAGGTCACGGCGTAGGGTATAGTTTAGGGTTAGGGTTAGGGTTAGGGTACGGCTTAGGGGACGGGTTAGGGTACGGGTGAGGGTATGGCGTAGTGTATAAGTTAGGGTTAGGGTTAGGGTTAGGGTATGGCTTAGGGTACGGGTGAGGGTACGGGTGAGGGTACTGTGTAGGGTATTGGTTATGGTTAGGGTACGGCTTAGAATACGGTTTAGGGTACAGTTTAGGGTACGGCGTAGGGTATGGGTTAGGGTTAGGGTTAGGGTTAGGGTACGGGTTAGGGTACGGGTGAGGGTACGGCGTAGTGTATAGGTTAGGGTTAGGGTTAGGGTTAGGGTACGGCTTAGGGTATGGGATAGGGTACGGGTGAGGGTACGGCGTAGGGTAGGGGTTAGGTTTAGGGTTAGGGTTAGTGTTAGGGTTAGGGTACGGCTTAGTGTATGGGATAGGTTACGGGTGAGGGTACGGCGTAGGGTAGGGGTTAGGGTTAGGTTTAGGGTTAGTGTTAGGTTTAGGGTACCGCTTAGGGTATGGGATAGGGTACGGCGTAGGGTAGCGGTTAGGGTTAGGGTTAGGGTTAGGGTACGGCTTAGGATACGGGTTAGGGTAGGGGTGAGGGTGCGGCGTAGCGTATGGGTTAGGGTTAAGGTTAGGGTACGGCTTAGGGTACGGGTTAGGGTACGGCTGAGGGTACTGCGTAGGTTATGGGTTAGGGTTAGGGTTAGGGTTAGGGTTAGTTTTAGGGTTAGAGATTGGTTTAGGGTAAGGGTTAGGATTAGCATACTTGTTCGGGTTAGGGTTTTGGTTAGGGTTAGGGTACGCTTTAGGGTTGGTATGGGTTAGGTTTAGGGTACACGTTAGGATTAGGGTATTTATTAAACCTATCCCACTCTCTAGATACCACTTAGCACGTAAAGGAATATTATTTAGGGTCCAGCCATGGAGAAGATTTTCGTCAATAGGATAAGATAAAGAATAAGCACATTATAAAAAAATCACATTAGGATTTTCTTTTTATCCTGTTCCTTAAAACACTCGTGCTTAGGAAATCTAATGGAGGCAAAAGCAGTCAAGGGTAGTTTAGGTTTAGGGTTAGGGTTAGGGTTAGTGTTAGGGTTAGGGTACGGCTTAGGGTATGAGATAGGGTATGGGTGAGGGTACGGCATAGGGTAGGGTTTAGGGTTAGGGTTAGTGTTAGGGTTAGGATTAGAGTATGGCTTAGGGTACGGGTGAGGGTACTGTGTAGGTCATTGGTTAGGGTTAGGTTAAGGCTTAGGATACAGGTTATTGTATGGGTTAGGGTACGGCGCAGGGTATGGGTAAGGGTTAGGGTTAGGGTTAGGGTTAGAGTTAGGGTACGGCTTAGGGTATGGGTTAGGGTACGGGTGAGGGTACGGCATAGTGTATAGGTTAGGGTTAGGGTTAGTGTACGGCTTAGGGTACGGGTTAGGTTACGGGTGAGGGTACGGCATAGGGTATGGTTTAGGGTTAGGGTTAGGGTTAGTGTTAGTGTTAGGGTTAGGTTACGGCTTAGCGTATGGGATAGGGTACGGGTGAGGGTACGGCGTAGGGTAGGGGTTAGGGTTAGAGTTAGGGTTACGGTTTGGGTTAGGGTACGGCTTAGGGTACGGGTGAGGGTGCGGGTGAGGGTACTGCGTAGGGTATTGGTTAGGGTTAGGATACGGCTTAGGATACGGGTTAGGGTACGTGTTAGGGTATGGCGTAGGGTATGGGTTGGGGTTAGGGTTAGGGTTAGGGTTAGGGTTAGGTTTAGGGTTAGGGTACGGCTTAGGATACGGGTTAGGGTACGGGTGAAGGTACGGCGTAGCGTATGGGTTAGGGTTAGGGTTAGGGTTAGGGTTAGGGTACGGCTTAGGTTATGGGATAGTGTACAGGTGAGGGTATGGCATAGGGTATGGGTTAGGGTTAGGGTTAGGGTTAGGGTTAGGGTACGGCTTAGGGTACGGGTGAGGGTATGGGTGAGGATACTGCGTAGGGTATTGGTTAGGGTTACGGTACGTCTTAGGATACGGGTTAGGGTACGGGTGAGGGTACGGCGTAGGTTATGGGTTAGGGTTAGGGTTAGTGTTAGGGTTATGGTACGGCTTAGGTTATGGGATAGGGTAGAGGTGAGGGTATGGCATAGGGTAGGGTTTAGGGTTAGGGTTAGGGTTAGGGTTAGGGTTAGGGTACGGCTTAGGGTACGGGTGAGGGTATGGGTGAGGATACTGCGTAGGGTATTGGTTAGGGTTAGGGTACGGCTTAGGATACGGGTTAGGGTACGTGTTAGGGTATGGCGTACGGTATGGGTTAGGGTTAGGGTTAGGGTAAGGGTTAGGGTTAGGGTACGGCTTAGGGTACGGGTTAGGGTACGGGTGAGGTTACGGCATAGGGTATAGTTTAGGGTTAGGGTTAGGGTTAGGGTACGGCTTAGGATACGGGTTAGGGTACGGGTGAGGGTACGGCGTAGCGTATGGTTTAGGGTTAGGGTTAGGGTTAGGGTACGGCTTAGGGTACGGGTTAGGTTACGGGTGAGGGTACGGTGTAGGTTATGGGTTAGGGTTAGGGTTAGGGTTAGGGTTAGTTTTAGGGTTAGGGATTGGTTTAGGGTACGGGTTAGGATTAGCATACGTATTCGGGTAGGGTTTTGGTTAGGGTTAGGGTACGCGTTAGGGTTAGGGTATGGGTTAGGTTTAGGGTACACTTTAGGATTAGGGTAGTTATTAAACCTATCCCACTCTCTAGATACCACTTAGCACGTAAAGGAATATTATTTGGGGTTCAGCCATGGAGAAGATTTTAGTCACTAGGATAAGATAAAGAATAAACACATTATAAAAAAATCACATAAGGTTTTCTTTCTAACCTGTTCCTTAAAACACTAGTGTTTAGGAAATCTAATGGAGGCAAAAGCAGTAAAGGGTAGTTTAGGGTTAGGGTTAGGGTTAGGGTTAGGGTAGGGCTTAGGATACGGGTGAGGGTACTGGTGAGGGTACTGCGTAGGTTATTGGTTAGGGTTAGAGTACGGCTTAGGATACGGGTTAGGATATGGGTTAGGTTACGGCGTTGGGTATGGGTGAGGGTTAGGGTTAGGGTTAGGGTAAGGCTTTGGGTACGGGTTAGGGTACGGGTGAGGGTACGGCGTAGCGTATGGGTTAGGGTTAGGGTTAGGGTTAGTTTTAGGGTTAGGGATTGGTTTAGGGTACGGGTTAGGATTAGCGTACGTGTTAGGGTTAGGGTTTGGGTTAGGGTTAGGGTACGCATTAGGGTTAGGGTGTGGGTTAGGGTTAGGGTACACGTTAGGATTAGGGTATTTATTAAACCTATCCCACTCTCTAGATACCACTTAGCACGTAAAGGAATATTATTTAGGGTCCAGCCATGGAGAAGATTTTCGTCACTAGGATAAGATAAAGAATAAACACATTATAAAAAAATCACATTAGGATTTTCTTTTTAACCTGTTCCTTAAAACACTAGTGCTTAGGAAATCTAATGGAGGCAAAAGCAGTCAAGGGTAGTTTAACGTTAGGGTTAGGGTTAGGGTTAGTGTTAGGGTTAGGGTACGGCTTAGGGTATGGGATAGGGTATGGGTGAGGGTACGGCATAGGGTAGGGTTTAGGGTTAGGGTTAGTGTTAGGGTTAGGGTTAGGGTATGGCTTAGGGTACGGGTGAGGGTACTGTGTAGGTCATTGGTTAGGGTTAGGTTAAGGCTTAGGATACAGGTTATTGTATGGGTTAGGGTACGGCGCAGGGTATGGGTAAGGGTTAGGGTTAGGGTTAGGGTTAGAGTTAGGGTACGGCTTAGGGTACGGGTTAGGGAACGGGTGAGGGTACGGCGTAGTGTATAGGTTAGGGTTAGGGGTAGGGTACGGCTTAGGGTACGGGTTAGGTTACGGGTGAGGGTACGGCGTAGGGTATGGGTGAGGGTTAGGGTTAGGGTTAGTGTTAGTGTTAGGGTTAGGGTACGGCTTAGCGTATGGGATAGGGTACGGGTGAGGTTACGGCGTAGGGTAGGGGTTAGGGTTAGGGTTAGGGTTAGGGTTAGGGTATGGCTTAGGGTACGGATGAGGGTACGGGTGAGGGTACTGCGTAGGGTATTGGTTAGGGTTAGGGTACGGCTTAGGATACGTGTTAGGGTACGGGTTAGGGTACGGCATAGAGTGTGGGTTAGGGTTAGGGTTAGTGTTAAGGTTAGGGTTACGGTACGTCTTAGGGTACGTGTTAGGGTACGGGTGAGGGTACGGCGTAGGGTATGGTTTAGGGTTAGGGTTAGGGTTAGGGTACGGCTTAGGATACGGGTTAGGGTACGTGTTAGGGTATGGCGTACGCTATGGGTTAGGGTTAGGGTTAGGGTTAGGGTTAGGGTTAGGGTACGGCTTAGGGTACGGGTTAGGGTACGGGTGAGGTTACGGCGTAGGGTATAGTTTAGGGTTAGGGTTAGGGTTAGGGTACGGCTTAGGGTACGGGTTAGGGTACGGGTGAGAGTATGGCGTAGTGTATAGGTTAGGGTTAGGGTTAGGGTTAGGGTATGGCTTAGGGTACGGGTAAGGGTACGGATGAGGGTACTGTGTAGGGTATTGGTTATGGTTAGGGTACGGCTTAGAATACGGGTTAGGGTACGGTTTAGGGTACGGCGTAGGGTATGGGTTAGGGTTAGGGTTAGGGTTAGGGTTAGGGTACGGCTTAGGGTACGGGTTAGGGTACGGGTGAGGGTACGGTGTAGGTTATGGGTTAGGGTTAGGGTTAGGTTTAGGGTACGGCTTAGGGTATGGGATAGGGTACGGGTGAGGGTACGGCGTAGGGTAGGGGTTAGGTTTAGGGTTAGGGTTAGTGTTAGGGTTAGGGTACGGCTTAGGGTATGGGATAGGTTACGGGTGAGGGTACGGCATAGGGTAGGGGTTAGGGTTAGGTTTAGGGTTAGTGTTAGGTTTAGGGTACCGCTTAGGGTATGGGATAGGGTACGGCGTAGGGTAGCGGTTAGGGTTAGGGTTAGGGTTAGGGTATGGCTTAGGGTATGGGTGAGGGTATGGGTGAGGATACTGCGTAGGGTATTGGTTAGGGTTAGGGTACGGCTTAGGATACGGGTTAGGGTACGTGTTAGGGTATGGCGTACGGTATGGGTTAGGGTTAGGGTTAGGGTAAGGGTTAGGGTTAGGGTACGGCTTAGGGTACGGGTTAGGGTACGGGTGAGGTTACGGCATAGGGTATAGTTTAGGGTTAGGGTTAGGGTTAGGGTACGGCTTAGGATACGGGTTAGGGTACGGGTGAGGGTACGGCGTAGCGTATGGTTTAGGGTTAGGGTTAGGGTTAGGGTACGGCTTAGGGTACGGTTTAGGGTACGGGTGAGGGTACGGTGTAGGTTATGGGTTAGGGTTAGGGTTAGGGTTAGGGTTAGTTTTAGGGTTAGGGATTGGTTTAGGGTACGGGTTAGGATTAGCATACGTGTTCGGGTAGGGTTTTGGTTAGGGTTAGGGTACGCGTTAGGGTTAGGGTATGGGTTAGGTTTAGGGTACACTTTAGGATTAGGGTAGTTATTAAACCTATCCCACTCTCTAGATACCACTTACCACGTAAAGGAATATTATTTGGGGTTCAGCCATGGAGAAGATTTTAGTCACTAGGATAAGATAAAGAATAAACACATTATAAAAAAATCACATAAGGTTTTCTTTCTAACCTGTTCCTTAAAACACTAGTGTTTAGGAAATCTAATGGAGGCAAAAGCAGTAAAGGGTAGTTTAGGGTTAGGGTTAGGGTTAGGGTTAGGGTAGGGCTTAGGATACGGGTGAGGGTACTGGTGAGGGTACTGCGTAGGTTATTGGTTAGGGTTAGGGTACGGCTTAGGATACGGGTTAGGATATGGGTTAGGTTACGGCGTTGGGTATGGGTGAGGGTTAGGGTTAGGGTTAGGGTAAGGTTTTGGGTACGGGTTAGGGTACGGGTGAGGGTACGGCGTAGGGTAGAGGTTAGGGTTAGGTTTAGGGTTAGGGTATGGCTTAGGATACGGGTTAGGGTATGGGTGAGGGTACGGCGTAGCGTATGGGTTAGGGTTAGGGTTAGGGTTAGTTTTAGGGTTAGGGATTGGTTTAGGGTACGGGTTAGGATTAGCGTACGTGTTAGGGTTAGGGTTTGGGTTAGGGTTAGGGTACGCGTTAGGGTTAGGGTATGGGTTAGGGTTAGGGTACACGTTAGGATTAGGGTATTTATTAAACCTATCCCACTCTCTAGATACCACTTAGCACGTAAAGGAATATTATTAGGGATCCAGCCATGGAGAAGATTTTAGTCACTAGGATAAGATAAAGAATAAACACATTATAAAAAAATCACATTAGGATTTTCTTTTTAACCTGTTCCTTAAAACACTAGTGCTTAGGAAATCTAATAGAGGCAAAAGCAATCAAGGGTAGTTTAGGGTTAGGGTTAGGGTTAGGGTTAGTGTTAGGGTTAGGGTACGGCTTAGGGTATGGGATAGGGTACGGGTGAGGGTACGGCGTAGGATAGGGGTTAGGGTTAGGGTTAGGGTTATGGTTAGGGTATGGCTTAGGGTACAGGTGAGGGTACGGGTGAGGGTACTGCGTAGGGTATTGGTTAGGGTTAGGGTACGGCTTAGGATACGTGTTAGGGTACGGGTTAGGGTACGGCGTAGAGTGTGGGTTAGGGTTAGTGTTAGTGTTAGGGTTAGGGTTACGGTACGTCTTAGGGTACGTGTTAGGGTACGGGTGAGGGTAAGGCGTAGGTTATGGGTTAGGGTTAGGGTTAGGGTTAGGGTTAGGGTACGGCTTAGGATACGGGTTAGGGTACGGGTGAGGGTACGGCGTAGGTTATGGGTTAGGGTTAGGGTTAGTGTTAGGGTTATGGTACGGCTTAGGTTATGGGATAGGGTACAGGTGAGGGTATGGCATAGGGTAGGGGTTAGTGTTAGGTTTAGGGTTAGGGTTAGGGTTAGGGTACGGCTTAGGGTACGGGTGAGGGTATGGGTGAGGATACTGCATAGGGTATTGGTTAGGGTTAGGGTACGGCTTAGGGTACGGGTTAGGGTACGTGTTAGGGTATGGCGTACGGTATGGGTTAGGGTTAGGGTTAGGGTTAGGGTTAGGGTTAGGGTTAGGGTACGGCTTAGGGTACGGGTTAGGGTACGGGTGAGGTTACGGCGTAGGGTATACTTTAGGGTTAGGGTTAGGGTTAGGGTACGGCTTAGGGTACGGGTTAGGGTACGGGTGAGGGTATGGCGTAGTGTATAAGTTAGGGTTAGGGTTAGGGTTAGGGTATGGCTTAGGGTACGGGTGAGGGTACGGGTGAGGGTACTGTGTAGTGTATTGGTTATGGTTAGGGTACGGCTTAGAATACGGGTTAGGGTACAGTTTAGGGTACGGCATAGGGTATGGGTTAGGGTTAGGGTTAGGGTTAGGGTACGGGTTAGGGTACGGGTGAGGGTACGGCGTAGTGTATAGGTTAGGGTTAGGGTTAGGGTTAGGGTACGGCTTAGGGTATGGGATAGGGTACGGGTGAGGGTACGGCGTAGGGTAGGGGTTAGGTTTAGGGTTAGGGTTAGTGTTAGGGTTAGGGTACGGCTTAGGGTATGGGATAGGTTACGGGTGAGGGTACGGCGTAGGGTAGGGGTTAGAGTTAGGTTTAGGGTTAGTGTTAGGTTTAGGGTACTGCTTAGGGTATGGGATAGGGTACGGCGTAGGGTAGCGGTTAGGGTTAGGGTTAGGGTTAGGGTACGGCTTAGGACACGTGTTAGGGTACGGGTGAGGGTGCGGCGTAGCGTATGGGTTAGGGTTAGGGTTAGGGTACGGCTTAGGGTACGGGTTAGGGTACGGGTGAGGGTACTGCGTAGGTTATGGGTTAGGGTTAGGGTTAGGGTTAGGGTTAGTTTTAGGGTTAGGGATTGGTTTAGGGTAAGGGTTAGGATTAGCATACTTGTTCGGGTTAGGGTTTTGGTTAGGGTTAGGGTACGCGTTAGGGTTGGTATGGGTTAGGATTAGGGTACACGTTAGGATTAGGGTATTTATTAAACCTATCCCACTCTCTAGATACCACTTAGCACGTAAAGGAATATTATTTAGGGTCCAGCCATGGAGAAGATTTTCGTCAATAGGATAAGATAAAGAATAAACACATTATAAAAAAATCACATTAGGATTTTCTTTTTATCCTGTTCCTTAAAACACTCGTGCTTAGGAAATCTAATGGAGGCAAAAGCAGTCAAGGGTAGTTTAGGGTTAGGGTTAGGGTTAGGGTTAGTGTTAGGGTTAGGGTACGGCTTAGGGTATGAGATAGGGTATGGGTGAGGGTACGGCATAGGGTAGGGTTTAGGGTTAGGGTTAGTGTTAGGGTTAGGATTAGAGTATGGCTTAGGGTACGGGTGAGGGTACTGTGTAGGTCATTGGTTAGGGTTAGGTTAAGGCTTAGGATACAGGTTATTGTATGGGTTAGGGAACGGCGCAGGGTATGGGTAAGGGTTAGGGTTAGGGTTAGGGTTAGAGTTAGGGTACGGCTTAGGGTATGGGTTAGGGTACGGGTGAGGGTACGGCATAGTGTATAGGTTAGGGTTAGGGTTAGTGTACGGCTTAGGGTACGGGTTAGGTTACGGGTGAGGGTACGGCATAGGGTATGGTTTAGGGTTAGGGTTAGGGTTAGGGTTAGTGTTAGTGTTAGGGTTAGGTTACGGCTTAGCGTATGGGATAGGGTACGGGTGAGGGTACGGCGTAGGGTAGGGGTTAGGGTTAGAGTTAGGGTTACGGTTTGGGTTAGGGTACGGCTTAGGGTACGGGTGAGTGTATGGGTGAGGATACTGCGTAGGGTATTGGTTAGGGTTAGGGTACGGCTTAGGATACGGGTTAGGGTACGTGTTAGGGTATGGCGTACGGTATGGGTTAGGGTTAGGGTTAGGGTAAGGGTTAGGGTTAGGGTACGGCTTAGGGTACGGGTTAGGGTACGGGTGAGGTTACGGCATAGGGTATAGTTTAGGGTTAGTGTTAGGGTTAGGGTACGGCTTAGGATACGGGTTAGGGTACGGGTGAGGGTACGGCGTAGCGTATGGTTTAGGGTTAGGGTTAGGGTTAGGGTACGGCTTAGGGTACGGGTTAGGGTACGGGTGAGGGTACAGTGTAGGTTATGGGTTAGGGTTAGGGTTAGGGTTAGGGTTAGTTTTAGGGTTAGGGATTGGTTTAGGGTACGGGTTAGGATTAGCATACGTATTCGGGTAGGGTTTTGGTTAGGGTTAGGGTACGCGTTAGGGTTAGGGTATGGGTTAGATTTAGGGTACACTTTAGGATTAGGGTAGTTATTAAACCTATCCCACTCTCTAGATACCACTTAGCACGTAAAGGAATATTATTTGGGGTTCAGCCATGGAGAAGATTTTAGTCACTAGGATAAGATAAAGAATAAACACATTATAAAAAAATCACATAAGGTTTTCTTTCTAACCTGTTCCTTAAAACACTAGTGTTTAGGAAATCTAATGGAGGCAAAAGCAGTAAAGGGTAGTTTAGGGTTAGGGTTAGGGTTAGGGTTAGGGTAGGGCTTAGGATACGGGTGAGGGTACTGGTGAGGGTACTGCGTAGGTTATTGGTTAGGGTTAGGGTACGGCTTAGGATACGGGTTAGGATATGGGTTAGGTTACGGCGTTGGGTATGGGTGAGGGTTAGGGTTAGGGTTAGGGTAAGGCTTTGGGTACGGGTTAGGGTACGGGTGAGGGTACGGCATAGGGTAGAGGTTAGGGTTAGGTTTAGGGTTAGGGTACGGCTTAGGATACGGGTTAGGGTATGGGTGAGGGTACGGCGTAGCGTATGGGTTAGGGTTAGGGTTAGGGTTAGTTTTAGGGTTAGGGATTGGTTTAGGGTACGGGTTAGGATTAGCGTACGTGTTAGGGTTAGGGTTTGGGTTAGGGTTAGGGTACGCGTTAGGGTTAGGGTATGGGTTAGGGTTAGGGTACACGTTAGGATTAGGGTATTTATTAAACCTATCCCACTCTCTAGATACCACTTAGCACGTAAAGGAATATTATTAGGGATCCAGCCATGGAGAAGATTTTAGTCACTAGGATAAGATAAAGAATAAACACATTATAAAAAAATCACATTAGGATTTTCTTTTTAACGTGTTCCTTAAAACACTAGTGCTTAGGAAATCTAATAGAGGCAAAAGAAATCAAGGGTAATTTAGGGTTAGGGTTAGGGTTAGGGTTAGTGTTAGGGTTAGGGTACGGCTTAGGGTATGGGATAGGGTACGGGTGAGGGTACGGCGTAGGGTAGGGGTTAGGGTTAGGGTTAGGGTTATGGTTAGGGTATGGCTTAGGGTACAGGTGAGGGTACGGGTGAGGGTACTGCGTAGGGTATTGGTTAGGGTTAGGGTACGGCTTAGGATACGTGTTAGGGTACGGGTTAGGGTACGGCGTAGAGTGTGGGTTAGGGTTAGTGTTAGTGTTAGGGTTAGGGTTACGGTACGTCTTAGGGTACGTGTTAGGGTACGGGTGAGGGTAAGGCGTAGGTTATGGGTTAGGGTTAGGGTTAGGGTTAGGGTTAGGGTACGGCTTAGGATACGGGTTAGTGTACGGGTGAGGGTACGGCGTAGGTTATGGGTTAGGTTTAGGGTTAGTGTTAGGGTTATGGTACGGCTTAGGTTATGGGATAGGGTACAGGTGAGGGTATGGCATAGGGTAGGGGTTAGGTTTAGGTTTAGGGTTAGGGTTAGGGTTAGGGTACGGCTTAGGGTACGGGTGAGGGTATGGGTGAGGATACTGCGTAGGGTATTGGTTAGGGTTAGGGTACGGCTTAGGATACGGGTTAGGGTACGTGTTAGGGTATGGCGTACGCTATGGGTTAGGGTTAGGGTTAGGGTACGGCTTAGGGTACGGGTTAGGGTACGGCTGAGGTCACGGCGTAGGGTATAGTTTAGGGTTAGGGTTAGGGTTAGGGTACGGCTTAGGGTATGGGTTAGGGTACGGGTGAGGGTATGGCGTAGTGTATAAGTTAGGGTTAGGGTTAGGGTTAGGGTATGGCTTAGGGTACGGGTGAGGGTACGGGTGAGGGTACTGTGTAGGGTATTGGTTATGGTTAGGGTACGGCTTAGAATACGGTTTAGGGTACAGTTTAGGGTACGGCGTAGGGTATGGGTTAGGGTTAGGGTTAGGGTACGGGTTAGGGTACGGGTGAGGGTACGGCGTAGTGTATAGGTTAGGGTTAGGGTTAGGGTTAGGGTACGGCTTAGGGTATGGGATAGGGTACGGGTGAGGGTACGGCGTAGGGTAGGGGTTAGGGTTAGGTTTAGGGTTAGTGTTAGGTTTAGGGTACCGCTTAGGGTATGTGATAGTGTACGGCGTAGGGTAGCGGTTAGGGTTAGGGTTAGGGTTAGGGTACGGCTTAGGATACGGGTTAGGGTAGGGGTGAGGGTGCGGCGTAGCGTATGGGTTAGGGTTAAGGTTAGGGTACGGCTTAGGGTACGGGTTAGGGTACGGCAGAGGGTACTGCGTAGGTTATGGGTTAGGGTTAGGGTTAGGGTTAGGGTTAGTTTTAGGGTTAGGGATTGGTTTAGGGTACGGGTTAGGATTAGCATACTTGTTCGGGTTAGGGTTTTGGTTAGGGTTAGGGTACGCTTTAGGTTGGTATGGGTTAGGTTTAGGGTACACGTTAGGATTAGGGTATTTATTAAACCTATCCCACTCTCTAGATACCACTTAGCACGTAAAGGAATATTATTTAGGGTCCAGCCATGGAGAAGATTTTCGTCAATAGGATAAGATAAAGAATAAGCACATTATAAAAAAATCACATTAGGATTTTCTTTTTATCCTGTTCCTTAAAACACTCGTGCTTAGGAAATCTAATGGAGGCAAAAGCAGTCAAGGGTAGTTTAGGGTTAGGGTTAGGGTTAGGGTTAGTGTTAGGGTTTTGGGTACGGCTTACGGTATGAGATAGGGTATGGGTGAGGGTACGGCATAGGGTAGGGTTTAGGGTTAGGGTTAGTGTTAGGGTTAGGATTAGAGTATGGCTTAGGGTACGGGTGAGGGTACTGTGTAGGTCATTGGTTAGGGTTAGGTTAAGGCTTAGGATACAGGTTATTGTATGGGTTAGGGTACGGCGCAGGGTATGGGTAAGGGTTAGGGTTAGTGTTAGGGTTAGAGTTAGGGTACGGCTTAGGGTATGGGTTAGGTTACGGGTGAGGGTACGGCATAGTGTATAGGTTAGGGTTAGGGTTAGTGTACGGCTTAGGGTACGGGTTAGGTTACGGGTGAGGGTACGGCATAGGGTATGGTTTAGGGTTAGGGTTAGGGTTAGTGTTAGTGTTAGGGTTAGGTTACGGCTTAGCGTATGGGATAGGGTACGGGTGAGGGTACGGCGTAGGGTAGGGGTTAGGGTTAGAGTTAGGGTTACGGTTTGGGTTAGGGTACGGCTTAGGGTACGGGTGAGGGTGCGGGTGAGGGTACTCCGTAGGGTATTGGTTAGGGTTAGGATACGGCTTAGGATACGGGTTAGGGTACGTGTTAGGGTATGGCGTAGGGTATGGGTTGGGGTTAGGGTTAGGGTTAGGGTTAGGGTTAGGTTTAGGGTTAGGGTACGGCTTAGGATACGGGTTAGGGTACGGGTGAAGGTACGGCGTAGCGTATGGGTTAGGGTTAGGGTTAGGGTTAGGGTTAGGGTACGGCTTAGGTTATGGGATAGTGTACAGGTGAGGGTATGGCATAGGGTATGGGTTAGGGTTAGGGTTAGGGTTAGGGTTAGGGTACGGCTTAGGGTACGGGTGAGGGTATGGGTGAGGATACTGCGTAGGGTATTGGTTAGGGTTACGGTACGTCTTAGGATACGGGTTAGGGTACGGGTGAGGGTACGGCGTAGGTTATGGGTTAGGGCTAGGGTTAGTGTTAGGGTTATGGTACGGCTTAGGTTATGGGATAGGGTAGAGGTGAGGGTATGGCATAGGGTAGGGTTTAGGGTTAGGGTTAGGGTTAGGGTTAGGGTTAGGGTACGGCTTAGGGTACGGGTGAGGGTATGGGTGAGGATACTGCGTAGGGTAGTGGTTAGGGTTAGGGTACGGCTTAGGATACGGGTTAGGGTACGTGTTAGGGTATGGCGTACGGTATGGGTTAGGGTTAGGGTTAGGGTAAGGGTTAGGGTTAGGGTACGGCTTAGGGTACGGGTTAGGGTACGGGTGAGGTTACGGCATAGGGTATAGTTTAGGGTTAGGGTTAGGGTTAGGGTACGGCTTAGGATACGGGTTAGGGTACGGGTGATGGTACGGCGTAGCGTATGGTTTAGGGTTAGGGTTAGGGTTAGGGTACGGCTTAGGGTACGGGTTAGGGTATGGGTGAGGGTACGGTGTAGGTTATGGGTTAGGGTTAGGGTTAGGTTTAGGGTTAGTTTTAGGGTTAGGGATTGGTTTAGGGTACGGGTTAGGATTAGCATACGTATTCGGGTAGGGTTTTGGTTAGGGTTAGGGTACGCGTTAGGGTTAGGGTATGGGTTAGGTTTAGGGTACACTTTAGGATTAGGGTAGTTATTAAACCTATCCCACTCTCTAGATACCACTTAGCACGTAAAGGAATATTATTTGGGGTTCAGCCATGGAGAAGATTTTAGTCACTAGGATAAGATAAAGAATAAACACATTATAAAAAAATCACATAAGGTTTTCTTTCTAACCTGTTCCTTAAAACACTAGTGTTTAGGAAATCTAATGGAGGCAAAAGCAGTAAAGGGTAGTTTAGGGTTAGGGTTAGGGTTAGGGTTAGGGTAGGGCTTAGGATACGGGTGAGGGTACTGGTGAGGGTACTGCGTAGGTTATTGGTTAGGGTTAGGGTACGGCTTAGGATACGGGTTAGGATATGGGTTAGGTTACGGCGTTGGGTATGGGTGAGGGTTAGGGTTAGGGTTAGGGTAAGGCTTTGGGTACGGGTTAGGGTACGGGTGAGGGTACGGCGTAGCGTATGGGTTAGGGTTAGGGTTAGGGTTAGTTTTAGGGTTAGGGATTGGTTTAGGGTACGGGTTAGGATTAGCGTACGTGTTAGGGTTAGGGTTTGGGTTAGGGTTAGGGTACGCGTTAGGGTTAGGGTATGGGTTAGGGTTAGGGTACACGTTAGGATTAGGGTATTTATTAAACCTATCCCACTCTCTAGATACCACTTAGCACGTAAAGGAATATTATTAGGGATCCAGCCTTGGAGAAGATTTTAGTCACTAGGATAAGATAAAGAATAAACACATTATAAAAAAATCACATTAGGATTTTCTTTTTAACCTGTTCCTTAAAACACTAGTGCTTAGGAAATCTAATAGAGGCAAAAGCAATCAAGGGTAGTTTAGGGTTAGGGTTAGGGTTAGGGTTAGTGTTAGGGTTAGGGTACGGCTTAGGGTATGGGATAGGGTACGGGTGAGGGTACGGCGTAGGGTAGGGGTTAGGGTTAGGGTTAGGGTTATGGTTAGGGTATGGCTTAGGGTACAGGTGAGGGTACGGGTGAGGGTACTGCGTAGGGTATTGGTTAGGGTTAGGGTACGGCTTAGGATACGTGTTAGGGTACGGGTTAGGGTACGGCGTAGAGTGTGGGTTAGGGTTAGTGTTAGTGTTAGGGTTAGGGTTACGGTACGTCTTAGGGTACGTGTTAGGGTACGGGTGAGGGTAAGGCGTAGGTTATGGGTTAGGGTTAGGGTTAGGGTTAGGGTTAGGGTACGGCTTAGGATACGGGTTAGTGTACGGGTGAGGGTACGGCGTAGGTTATGGGTTAGGTTTAGGGTTAGTGTTAGGGTTATGGTACGGCTTAGGTTATGGGATAGGGTACAGGTGAGGGTATGGCATAGGGTAGGGGTTAGGGTTAGGTTTAGGGTTAGGGTTAGGGTTAGGGTACGGCTTAGGGTACGGGTGAGGGTATGGGTGAGGATACTGCGTAGGGTATTGGTTAGGGTTAGGGTACGGCTTAGGATACGGGTTAGGGTACGTGTTAGGGTATGGCGTACGCTATGGGTTAGGGTTAGGGTTAGGGTTAGGGTTAGGGTACGGTTTAGGGTACGGGTTAGGGTACGGGTGAGGTCACGGCATAGGGTATAGTTTAGGGTTAGGGTTAGGGTTAGGGTACGGCTTAGGGTACGGGTTAGGGTACGGGTGAGGGTATGGCGTAGTGTATAAGTTAGGGTTAGGGTTAGGGTTAGGGTATGGCTTAGGGTACGTGTGAGGGTACGGGTGAGGGTACTGTGTAGGGTATTGGTTATGGTTAGGGTACGGCTTAGAATACGGTTTAGGGTACAGTTTAGGGTACGGCGTAGGGTATGGGTTAGGGTTAGGGTTAGGGTTAGGGTACGGGTTAGGGTACGGGTGAGGGTACGGCGTAGTGTATAGGTTAGGGTTAGGGTTAGGGTTAGGGTACGGCTTAGGGTATGGGATAGGGTACGGGTGAGGGTACGGCGTAGGGTAGGGGTTAGGTTTAGGGTTAGGGTTAGTGTTAGGGTTAGGGTACGGCTTAGGGTATGGGATAGGTTACGGGTGAGGGTACGGCGTAGGGTAGGGGTTAGGGTTAGGTTTAGGGTTAGTGTTAGGTTTAGGGTACCGCTTAGGGTATGGGATAGGGTACGGCGTAGGGTAGCGGTTAGGGTTAGGGTTAGGGTTAGGGTACGGCTTAGGATACGGGTTAGGGTAGGGGTGAGGGTGCGGCGTAGCGTATGGGTTAGGGTTAAGGTTAGGGTACGGCTTAGGGTACGGGTTAGGGTACGGCTGAGGGTACTGCGTAGGTTATGGGTTCGGGTTAGGGTTAGGGATTGGTTTAGGGTAAGGGTTAGGATTAGCATACTTGTTCGGGTTAGGGTTTTGGTTAGGGTTAGGGTACGCTTTAGGGTTGGTATGGGTTAGGTTTAGGGTACACGTTAGGATTAGGGTATTTATTAAACCTATCCCACTCTCTAGATACCACTTAGCACGTAAAGGAATATTATTTAGGGTCCAGCCATGGAGAAGATTTTCGTCAATAGGATAAGATAAAGAATAAGCACATTATAAAAAAATCACATTAGGATTTTCTTTTTATCCTGTTCCTTAAAACACTCGTGCTTAGGAAATCTAATGGAGGCAAAAGCAGTCAAGGGTAGTTTAGGGTTAGGGTTAGGGTTAGGGTTAGTGTTAGGGTTAGGGTACGGCTTAGGGTATGAGATAGGGTATGGGTGAGGGTACGGCATAGGGTAGGGTTTAGGGTTAGGGTTAGTGTTAGGGTTAGGATTAGAGTATGGCTTAGGGTACGGGTGAGGGTACTGTGTAGGTCATTGGTTAGGGTTAGGTTAAGGCTTAGGATACAGGTTATTGTATGGGTTAGGGTACGGCGCAGGGTATGGGTAAGGTTTAGGGTTAGGGTTAGGGTTAGAGTTAGGGTACGGCTTAGGGTATGGGTTAGGGTACGGGTGAGGGTACGGCATAGTGTATAGGTTAGGGTTAGGGTTAGTGTACGGCTTAGGGTACGGGTTAGGTTACGGGTGAGGGTACGGCATAGGGTATGGTTTAGGGTTAGGGTTAGGGTTAGTGTTAGTGTTAGGGTTAGGTTACGGCTTAGCGTATGGGATAGGGTACGGGTGAGGGTACGGCGTAGGGTAGGGGTTAGGGTTAGAGTTAGGGTTATGGTTTGGGTTAGGGTACAGCTTAGGGTACGGGTGAGGGTGCGGGTGAGGGTACTGCGTAGGGTATTGGTTAGGGTTAGGATACGGCTTAGGATACGGGTTAGGGTACGTGTTAGGGTATGGCGTAGGGTATGGGTTGGGGTTAGGGTTAGGGTTAGGGTTAGGGTTAGGTTTAGGGTTAGGGTACGGCTTAGGATACGGGTTAGGGTACGGGTGAAGGTACGGCGTAGCGTATGGGTTAGGGTTAGGGTTAGGGTTAGGGTTAGGGTACGGCTTAGGTTATGGGATAGTGTACAGGTGAGGGTATGGCATAGGGTATGGTTTAGGGTTAGGGTTAGGGTTAGGGTTAGGTTACGGCTTAGGGTACGGGTGAGGGTATGGGTGAGGATACTGCGTAGGGTATTGGTTAGGGTTACGGTACGTCTTAGGATACGGGTTAGGGTACGGGTGAGGGTACGGCGTAGGTTATGGGTTAGGGTTAGAGTTAGTGTTAGGGTTATGGTACGGCTTAGGTTATGGGATAGCGTAGAGGTGAGGGTATGGCATAGGGTAGGGTTTAGGGTTAGGGTTAGGGTTAGGGTTAGGGTTAGGGTACGGCTTAGGGTACGGGTGAGGGTATGGGTGAGGATACTGCGTAGGGTATTGGTTAGGGTTAGGGTACGGCTTAGGATACGGGTTAGGGTACGTGTTAGGATACGGCGTAGGGTATGGGTTAGGGTTAGGGTTAGGGTTAGGGTTAGGGTTAGGGTTAGGGTTAGGGTTAGTGTTAGAGTTAGGGTACGGCTTAGGGTATGGGATAGGGTACGGGTGAGGGTACGGCGTAGGGTAGGGGTTAGGGTTAGGGTTAGGGTTACGGTACGGCTTAGGATACAGGTTAGGTTACGGGTGAGGGTATGGCGTAGCGTGTGGGTTAGGGTTAGTGTTAGGGTTAGGGTACGGCTTAGGAGACGGGTTAGGGTACGGGTTAGGGTATGGCGTAGGGTATGGGTTAGGGTTAGGGTTAGGGTTAGGGTTAGGTTTAGGGTACGGCTTAGGGTACGGATTAGGGTACGGGTGAGGGTACGGCGTAGGGTATAGGTTAGGGTTAGGGTTAGGTTTAGGGTACGGCTTAGGATACGGGTTAGGGTACGGGTGAGGGTACGGCATAGCATATGGGTTAGGGTTAGGGTTAGGGTTAGGGTACGGATTAGGGTACGGGTTAGGGTACGGGTGAGGGTATGGCGTAGGGTATGGGTTAGGGTTAGGGTTAGGGTTAGGGTTAGTTTTAGGGTTAGGGATTGGTTTAGGGTACGGGTTAGGATTAGCGTACGTGTTAGGGTTTGGGTTAGGGTTAGGGTACGCGTTAGGGTTAGGGTATGGGTTAGGGTTAGGGTACACGTTAGGATTAGGGTATTTATTAAACCTATCCCACTCTCTAGATACCACTTAGCACGTAAAGGAATATTATTTGGGGTCCAGCCATGGAGAAGATTTTAGTCACTAGGATAAGATAAAGAATAAACACACTATAAAAAAATCACATTAGGATTTTCTTTTTAACCTGTTCCTTAAAACACTAGTGCTTAGGAAATCTAATGGAGGCAAAAGCAGTCAAGGGTAGTTTAGGGTTAGGGTTAGGGTTAGGGTTAGGGTTAGGGTTAGGGTTAGGGTACGGCTTAGGATACGGGTTAGTGTACGGGTTAGGGTACGGCGTAGGGTATGGGTTAGGGTTAGGGTTAGGGTTAGGGTTAGGGTTAGGGTTAGAGTTAGGGTTAGGGTACGGCTTAGGGTACGGGTTAGGGTACAGGTGAGGGTACGGCGTAGCGTATGGGTTAGGGTTAGGGTTAGGGTTAGGGTACGGCTTAGGGTACGGGTTAGGGTACGGGTGAGGGTATGGCGTAGGGTATGGGTTAGGGTTAGGGTTAGGGTTAGGGTTAGTTTTAGGGTTAGGGATTGGTTTAGGGTACGGGTTAGGATTAGCGTACGTGTTAGGGTTAGGGTTTGGGTTAGGGTTAGGGTACACGTTAGGATTAGGGTATTTATTAAACCTATCCCACTCTCTAGATACCACTTAGCACGTAAAGGAATATTATTTGGGTCCAGCCATGGAGAAGATTTTAGTCACTAGGATAAGATAAAGAATAAACACATTATAAAAAAATCACATTAGGATTTTCTTTTTAACCTGTTCCTTAAAACACTAGTGCTTAGGAAATCTAATGGAGGCAAAAGCAGTCAAGGGTAGTTTAGGGTTAGGGTTAGGGTTAGGGTTAGTGTTAGGTTTAGGGTACGGCTTAGGGTATGGGATAGGGTACGGGTGAGGGTACGGCGTAGGGTAGGGGTTAGGGTTAGGGTTAGGGTTAGGGTTAGGGTACGGCTTAGGGTACGGGTGAGGGTACGGGTGAGGGTACTGCGTAGGGTATTGGTTAGGGTTAGGGTACGGCTTAGGATACGGGTTAGGGTACGGGTTAGGGTACGGCGTAGGGTATGGGTTAGGGTTAGGGTTAGGGTTAGGGTTAGGGTTAGGGTTAGGGTTAGGGTTAGGGTACGGCTTAGGGTACGGGTTAGGGTACAGGTGAGGGTACGGCGTAGGGTATAGGTTAGGGTTAGGGTTAGGGTTAGGGTACGGCTTAGGATACGGGTTAGGGTACGGGTGAGGGTACGGCGTAGTGTATGGGTTAGGGTTAGGGTTAGGGTTAGGGTATGGCTTAGGGTACGGGTTAGGGTACGGGTGAGGGTACGGCGTAGGGTATGGGTTAGGGTTAGGGTTAGGGTTAGGGTTAGTTTTAGGGTTAGGGATTGGTTTAGGGTACGGGTTAGGATTAGCGTACGTGTTAGGGTTAGGGTTTGGGTTAGGGTTAGGGTACGCGTTAGGGTTAGGGTATGGGTTAGGGTTAGGGTACACGTTAGGATTAGGGTATTTATTAAACCTATCCCACTCTCTAGATACCACTTAGCACGTAAAGGAATATTATTTGGGGTCCAGCCATGGAGAAGATTTTAGTCACTAGGATAAGATAAAGAATAAACACATTATAAAAAAATCACATTAGGATTTTCTTTTTAACCTGTTCCTTAAAACACTAGTGCTTAGGAAATCTAATGGAGGCAAAAGCCGTCAACGGTAGTTTAGGGTTAGGGTTAGGGTTACGGTTAGTGTTAGGGTTAGGGTACGGCTTAGGGTATGGGATAGGGTACGGGTGAGGGTACGGCGTAGGGTAGGGGTTAGGGTTAGGGTTAGGGTTAGGGTTAGGGTACGGCTTAGGGTACGGGTGAGGGTACGGGTGAGGGTACTGTGTAGGGTATTGGTTAGGGTTAGGGTACGGCTTAGGATACGGGTTAGGGTACGGGTTAGGGTACGGCGTAGGGTATGGGTTAGGGTTAGGGTTAGGGTTAGGGTTAGTTTTAGGGTTAGGGATTGGTTTAGTGTACGGGTTAGGATTAGCGAACTTGTTAGGGTTAGGGTTTGGGTTAGGGTTAGGGTACGCGTTAGGGTTAGGGTACGGGTTAGGGTTAGGGTACACGTTAGGATTAGGGTATTTATTAAACCTATCCCACTCTCTAGATACCACTTAGCACGTAAAGGAATATTATTTGGGGTCCAGCCATGGAGAAGATTTTAGTCACTAGGATAAGATAAAGAATAAACACATTATAAAAAAATCACATTAGGATTTTCTTTTTAACCTGTTCCTTAAAACACTAGTGCTTAGGAAATCTAATGGAGGCAAAAGCAGTCAAGGGTAGTTTAGGGTTAGGGTTAGGGTTTAGGGTTAGTGTTAGGGTTAGGGTACGGCTTAGGGTATGGGATAGGGTACGGGTGAGGGTACGGCGTAGGGTAGTGGTTAGGGTTAGGGTTAGGTTTAGGGTTAGGGTTAGGGTTAGGATACGGCTTAGGGTACGGGTGAGGGTACAGGTGAGGGTACTGCGTAGGGTATTGGTTAGGGTTAGGGTACGGCTTAGGATACGGGTTAGGGTACGGGTTAGGGTACGGCGTAGGGTATGGGTTAGGGTTCGGGTTAGGGTTAGGGTTAGGGTTAAGGTACAGCTTAGGGTACGGGTTAGGGTACGGGTGAGGGTACGGCGTAGGGTATAGGTTACGGTTAGGGTTAGGGTTAGGGTACGGCTTAGGATACGGGTTAGGGTACGGGTGAGGGTACGGCATAGCATATGGGTTAGGGTTAGGGTTAGGGTTAGGGTACGGATTAGGGTACGGGTTAGGGTACGGGTGAGGGTACGGCGTAGGGTATGGGTTAGGGTTAGGGTTAGGGTTAGGGTTAGTTTTAGGGTTAGGGATTGGTTTAGGGTACGGGTTAGGATTAGCGTACGTGTTAGGGTTAGGGTTTTGGTTAGGGTTAGGGTACGCGTTAGGGTTAGGGTATGGGTTAGGGTTAGGGTACACGTTAGGATTAGGGTATTTATTAAACCTATCCCACTCTCTAGATACCACTTAGCACGTAAAGGAATATTATTTGGGGTCCAGCCATGGAGAAGATTTTAGTCACTAGGATAAGATAAAGAATAAACACATTATAAAAAAATCACATTAGGATTTTCTTTTTAACCTGTTCCTTAAAACACTAGTGCTTAGGAAATCTAATGGAAGCAAAAGCAGTCAAGGGTAGTTTAGGGTTAGGGTTAGGGTTTAGGGTTAGTGTTAGGGTTAGGGTACGGCTTAGGGTATGGGATAGGGTACGGGTGAGGGTACGGCATAGGGTAGGGGTTAGGGTTAGGGTTAGGGTTAGGGTTAGGGTTAGGATACGGCTTAGGGTACGGGTGAGAGTACGGGTGAGGGTACTGCGTAGGGTATTGGTTAGGGTTAGGGTACGGCTTAGGATACGGGTTAGGGTACGGGTTAGGGTACGGCGTAGGGTATGGGTTAGGGTTAGGGTTAGGGTTAGGGTTAGGGTTAGGGTACGGCTTAAGGTACGGGTTTGGGTACGGGTGAGGGTACGGCGTAGGGTAGGGGTTAGGGTTAGGGTTAGGGTTAGGGTTAGGGTTAGGGTACAGCTTAGGGTACGGGTGAGGGTACGGGTGAGGGTACTGCGTAGGGTATTGGTTAGGGTTAGGGTACGGCTTAGGATACGGGTTAGGGTACGGGTTAGGGTACGGCGTAGGGTATGGGTTAGGGTTAGGGTTAGGGTTAGGGTTAGGGTTAGGGTACGGCTTAGAGTACGGGTTTGGGTACGGGTGAGGGTACGGCGTAGGGTATAGCTTAGGGTTAGGGTTAGGGTTAGGGTACGGCTTAGGATACGGGTTAGGGTACGGGTGAGGGTATGGCGTAGCGTATGGGTTAGGGTTAGGGTTAGGGTTAGGGTACGGCTTAGGGTACGGGTTAGGGTACGGGTGAGGGTACGGCGTAGGGTATGGGTTAGGGTTAGGGTTGGGGTTAGGGTTAGTTTTAGGGTTAGGGATTGGTTTAGGGTACGGGTTAGGATTAGCGTACGTGTTAGGGTTAGGGTTTGGGTTAGGGTTAGGGTACGCGTTAGGGTTAGGGTATGGGTTAGGGTTAGGGTACACGTTAGGATTAGGGTATTTATTAAACCTATCCCACTCTCTAGATACCACTTAGCACGTAAAGGAATATTATTTGGGGTCCAGCCATGGAGAAGATTTTAGTCACTAGGATAAGATAAAAATAAACACATTATAAAAAAATCACATTAGGATTTTCTTTTTAACCTGTTCCTTAAAACACTAGTGCTTAGGAAATCTAATGGAGGCAAAAGCAGTCAAGGGTAGTTTAGGGTTAGGGTAAGGGTTAGGGTTAGTGTTAGGGTTAGGGTACGGCTTAGGGTATGGGATAGGGTACGGGTGAGGGTACGGCGTAGGGTAGGGGTTGGGGTTAGGGTTAGGGTTAGGGTTAGGGTTAGGGTACGGCTTAGGGTACGGGTGAGGGTACTGCGTAGGGTATTGGTTAGGGTTAGGGTACGGCTTAGGATACGGGTTAGGGTACGGGTTAGGGTACGGCGTAGGGTATGGGTTAGGGTTAGGGTTAGGGTTAGGGTTAGGGTTAGGGTACGGCTTAGGGTACGGGTGAGGGTACGGGTGAGGGTACGGCGTAGCGTATGCGTTAGGGTTAGGGTTAGGGTTAGGGTACGGCTTAGGGTACGGGTTAGGGTACGGGTGAGGGTACGGCGTAGGTTATGGGTTAGGGTTAGGGTTAGGGTTAGGGTTAGTTTTAGGGTTAGGGATTGGTTTAGGGTACGGGTTAGGATTAGCGTACGTGTTAGGGTTAGGGTTTGGGTTAGGGTTAGGGTACGCGTTAGGGTTAGGTTAGGGTTAGGGTTAGGGTTAGGGTTAAGGTACGGCTTAGGGTACGGGTTAGGGTACGGGTGAGGGTACGGCGTAGGGTATGGTTTAGGTTAGGGTTAGGGTTAGTTTTAGGGTTAGGGATTGGTTTAGGGTACGGGTTAGGATTAGCGTACGTGTTAGGGTTAGGGTTTGGGTTAGGGTTAGGGTACGCGTTAGGGTTAGGCTATGGGTTAGGGTTAGGGTACACGTTAGGATTAGGGTATTTATTAAACCTATCCCACTCTCTAGATACCACTTAGCACGTAAAGGAATATTATTTGGGGTCCAGGCATGGAGAAGATTTTAGTCACTAGGATAAGATAAAGAATAAACACATTATAAAAAAATCACATTAGGATTTTCTTTTTAACCTGTTCCTTAAAACACTAGTGCTTAGGAAATCTAACGGAGGCAAAAGCAGTCAAGGGTAGTTTAGGGTTAGGGTTAGGGTTAGGGTTAGTGTTAGGGTTAGGGTACGGCTTAGGGTATGGGATAGGGTACGGGTGAGGGTACGGCGTAGGGTAGGTGTTAGGGTTAGTGTTAGGGTTAGGGTTAGGGTTAGGGTTAGGGTACGGCTTAGGGTACGGGTGAGGGTACGGGTGAGGGTACTGCGTACGGTATTGGTTAGGGTTAGGGTACGGCTTAGGATACGGGTTAGGGTACGGGTTAGGGTACGGCGTAGGATATGGGTTAGGGTTAGGGTTAGGGTACGGCTTAGGATACGGGTTAGGGTACGGGTGAGGGTACGGCGTAGGGTATAGGTTGGGGTTAGGGTTAGGGTTAGGGTACGGCTTAGGATACGGGTTAGGGTACGGGTGAGGGTATGGCGTAGCGTATGGGTTAGGGTTAGGGTTAGGGTTAGGGTACGGCTTAGGGTACGGGTTATGGTACGGGTGAGGATACCGCGTAGGGTATGGGTTAGCGTTAGGGTTAGGGTTAGGGTTAGTTTTAGGGTTAGGGATTGGTTTAGGGTACGGGTTAGGATTAGCGTACGTGTTAGGGTTAGGGTTTGGGTTAGGGTTAGGGTACGCGTTAGGGTTAGGGTATGGGTTAGGGTTAGGGTACACGTTAGGATTAGGGTATTTATTAAACCTATCCCACTCTCTAGATACCACTTAGCACGTAAAGGAATATTATTTGGGGTCCAGCCATGGAGAAGATTTTAGTCACTAGGATAAGATAAAGAATAAACACATTATAAAAAAATCACATTAGGATTTTCTTTTTAACCTGTTCCTTAAAACACTAGTGCTTAGGAAATCTAATGGAGGCAAAAGCAGTCAAGGGTAGTTTAGGGTTAGGGTTAGGGTTAGGGTTAGTGTTAGGGTTAGGGTACGGCTTAGGGTATGGGATAGGGTACGGGTGAGGGTACGGCGTAGGGTAGGGGTTAGGGTTAGGGTTAGGGTTAGGGTTAGGGTTAGGGTTAGGGTACAGCTTAGGGTACGGGTGAGGGTACGGGTGAGGGTACTGCGTAGGGTATTGGTTAGGGTTAGGGTACGGCTTAGGATACGGGTTAGGGTACGGGTTAGGGTACGGCGTAGGGTATGGGTTAGGGTTAGGGTTAGGGTTAGGGTTAGGGTTAGGGTACGGCTTACGGTACGGGTTCGGGTACGGGTGAGGGTACGGCGTAGGGTATAGCTTAGGGTTAGGGTTAGGGTTAGGGTACGGCTTAGGATACGGGTTAGGGTATGGGTGAGGGTATGGCGTAGCGTATGGGTTACGGTTAGGGTTAGGGTTAGGGTACGGCTTAGGATACGGGTTAGGGTACGGGTGAGGGTACGGCGTAGTGTATGGGTTAGGGTTAGGGTTGGGGTTAGGGTTAGTTTTAGGGTTAGGGATTGGTTTAGGGTACGGGTTAGGATTAGCGTACGTGTTAGGGTTAGGGTTTGGGTTAGGGTTAGGGTACGCGTTAGGGTTAGGGTATGGGTTAGGGTTAGGGTACACGTTAGGATTAGGTTATTTATTAAACCTATCCCACTCTCTAGATACCACTTAGCACGTAAAGGAATATTATTTGGGGTCCAGCCATGGAGAAGATTTTAGTCACTAGGATAAGATAAAAATAAACACATTATAAAAAAATCACATTAGGATTTTCTTTTTAACCTGTTCCTTAAAACACTAGTGCTTAGGAAATCTAATGGAGGCAAAAGCAGTCAAGGGTAGTTTACGGTTAGGGTAAGGGTTAGGGTTAGTGTTAGGGTTAGGGTACGGCTTAGGGTATGGGATAGGGTACGGCGTAGGGTAGGGGTTAGGGTTAGGGTTAGGGTTAGGGTTAGGGTTAGGGTACGGCTTAGGGTACGGGTGAGGGTACGGGTGAGGGTACTGCGTAGGGTATTGGTTAGGGTTAGGGTACGGCTTAGGATACGGGTTAGGGTACGGGTTAGGGTACGGCGTAGGGTATGGGTTAGGGTTAGGGTTAGGGTTAGGGTTAGGGTTAGGGTACGGCTTAGGGTACGGGTGAGGGTACGGGTGAGGGTACGGCGTAGGGTATAGGTTAGGGTTAGGGTTAGGGTTAGGGTACGGCTTAGGATACGGGTTAGGGTACGGGTGAGGGTACGGCGTAGCGTATGGGTTAGGGTTAGGGTTAGGGTTAGGGTACGGCTTAGGGTACGGGTTAGGGTACGGGTGAGGGTACGGCGTAGGGTATGGGTTAGGGTTAGGGTTGGGGTTAGGGTTAGTTTTGGGTTAGGGATTGGTTTAGGGTACGGGTTAGGATTAGCGTACGTGTTAGGGTTAGGGTTTGGGTTAGGGTTAGGGTACGCTTTAGGGTTAGGGTATGGGTTAGGGTTAGGGTACACGTTAGGATTAGGGTATTTATTAAACCTTTCCCACTCTCTAGATACCACTTAGCACGTAAAGGAATATTATTTGGGGTCCAGCCATGGAGAAGATTTTAGTCACTAGGATAAGATAAAGAATAAACACATTATAAAAAAATCACATTAGGATTTTCTTTTTAACCTGTTCCTTAAAACACTAGTGCTTAGGAAATCTAACGGAGGCAAAAGCAGTCAAGGGTAGTTTAGGGTTAGGGTTAGGGTTAGGGTTAGTGTTAGGGTTAGGGTACGGCTTAGGGTATGGGATAGGGTACGGGTGAGGGTACGGCGTAGGGTAGGTGTTAGGGTTAGTGTTAGGGTTAGGGTTAGGGTTAGGGTTAGGGTACGGCTTAGGGTACGGGTGAGGGTACGGGTGAGGGTACTGCGTACGGTATTGGTTAGGGTTAGGGTACGGCTTAGGATACGGGTTAGGGTACGGGTTAGGGTACGGCGTAGGGTATGGGTTAGGGTTAGGGTTAGGGTACGCCTTAGGGTACGGGTTAGGGTACGGGTGAGGGTACGGCGTAGGGTATAGGTTGGGGTTAGGGTTAGGGTTAGGGTACGGCTTAGGATACGGGTTAGGGTACGGGTGAGGGTACGGCGTAGCGTATGGGTTAGGGTTAGGGTTAGGGTTAGGGTACGGCTTAGGGTACGGGTTAGGGTACGGGTGAGGGTACGGCGTAGGGTATGGGTTAGGGTTAGGGTTAGGGTTAGGGTTAGGGTTAGTTTTAGGGTTAGGGATTGGTTAAGGGTACGGGTTAGGATTAGCGTACGTGTTAGGGTTAGGGTTTTGTTTAGGGTTAGGGTACGCGTTAGGGTTAGGGTATGGGTTAGAGTTAGGGTACACGTTAGGATTAGGGTATTTATTAAACCTATCCCACTCTCTAGATACCACTTAGCACGTAAAGGAATATTATTTGGGGTCCAGCCATGGAGAAGATTTTAGTCACTAGGATAAGATAAAGAATAAACACATTATAAAAAAATCACATTAGGATTTTCTTTTTAACCTGTTCCTTAAAACACTAGTGCTTAGGAAATCTAATGGAGGCAAAAGCAGTCAAGGGTAGTTTAGGGTTAGGGTTCGGGTTTAGGGTTACTGTTAGGGTTAGGGTACGGCTTAGGGTATGGGATAGGGTACGGGTGAGGGTACGGCATAGGGTATGGGTTAGGGTTAGGGTTAGGGTTAGGGTTAGGGTTAGGATACGGCTTAGGGTACGGGTGAGGGTACGGGTGAGGGTACTGCGTAGGGTATTGGTTAGGGTTAGGGTACGGCTTAGGATACGGGTTAGGGTACGGGTTAGGGTACGGCGTAGGGTATGGGTTAGGGTTCGGGTTAGGGTTAGGGTTAGGGTTAGGGTACGGCTTAGGGTATGGGTTAGGGTACGGGTGAGGGTACGGCGTAGGGTATGGGTTAGGGTTAGGGTTAGGGTTAGGGTACGTCTTAGGATACGGGTTAGGGTACGGGTGAGGGTATGGCGTAGCGTATGGGTTAGGGTTAGGGTTAGGGTTAGGGTACGTCTTAGGGTACTGGTTAGGGTACGGGTGAGGGTACGGCGTAGGGTATGGGTTAGGGTTAGGGTTAGGGTTAGGGTTAGTTTTAGGGTTAGGGATTGGTTTAGGGTACGGGTTAGGATTAGCGTACGTGTTAGGGTTAGGGTTTGGGTTAGGGTTAGGGTACACGTTAGGGTTAGGGTATGGGTTAGGGTTAGGGTACACGTTAGGATTAGGGTATTTATTAAACCTATCCAACTCTCTAGATACCACTTAGCACGTAAAGGAATATTATTTGGGGTCCAGCCATGGAGAAGATTTTAGTCACTAGGATAAGATAAAGAATAAACACATTATAAAAAAATCACATTAGGATTTTCTTTTTAACCTGTTCCTTAAAACACTAGTGCTTAGGAAATCTAAGGAGGCAAAAGCAGTCAAGGGTAGTTTAGGGTTAGGGTTAGGGTTAGGGTTAGTGTTAGGGTTAGGGTACGGCTTAGGGTATGGGATAGGGTACGGGTGAGGGTACGGCGTAGGGTAGGGGTTAGGGTTAGGGTTAGGGTTAGGGTTAGGGTTAGGGTACGGCTTAGGGTACGGGTGAGGGTACGGGTGAGGGTACTGCGTAGGGTATTGGTTAGGGTTAGGGTACGGCTTAGGATACGGGTTAGGGTACGGGTTAGGGTACGGCGTAGGGTATGGGTTAGGGTTAGGGTACGCGTTAGGGTTAGGTTACGGGTTAGTGTTAGGGTTAGGGTTAGGGTACGGCTTAGGGTACGGGTTAGGGTACGGGTGAGGGTACGGCGTAGGGTATGAGTTAGGGTTAGGGTTAGGGTTAGGGTTAGTTTTAGGGTTAGGGATTGGTTTAGGGTACGGGTTAGGATTAGCGTACGTGTTAGGGTTAGGGTTTGGGTTAGGGTTAGGGTACGCGTTAGGGTTAGGGTATGGGTTAGGGTTAGGGTACACGTTAGGATTAGGGTATTTATTAACCCTATCCCACTCTCTAGATACCACTTAGCACGTAAAGGAATATTATTTGGGGTCCAGCCATGGAGAAGATTTTAGTCACTAGGATAAGATAAAGAATAAACACATTATAAAAAAATCACATTAGGATTTTCTTTTTAACCTGTTCCTTAAAACACTAGTGCTTAGGAAATCTAATGGAGGCAAAAGCAGTCAAGGGTAGTTTAGGGTTAGGGTTAGGGTTTAGGGTTAGTGTTAGGGTTAGGGTACGGCTTAGGGTATGGGATAGGGTACGGGTGAGGGTACGGCGTAGGGTAGAGGTTAGGGTTAGGTTTCGGGTTAGGGTTAGGGTTAGGGTTAGGATACGGCTTAGGGTATGGGTGAGGGTACGGGTGAGGGTACTGCGTAGGGTATTGGTTAGGGTTAGGGTACGGCTTAGGATACGGGTTAGGGTACGGGTTAGGGTACGGCGTAGGGTATGGGTTAGGGTTCGGGTTAGGGTTAGGGTTAGGGTTAGGGTTAGAGTTAGGGTTAGGGTACGGCTTAGGGTACGGGTTAGGGTACAGGTGAGGGTACGGCGTAGCGTATGGGTTAGGGTTAGGGTTAGGGTTAGGGTACGGCTTAGGGTACGGGTTAGGGTACGGGTGAGGGTATGGCGTAGGGTATGGGTTAGGGTTAGGGTTAGGGTTAGGGTTAGTTTTAGGGTTAGGGATTGGTTTAGGGTACGGGTTAGGATTAGCGTACGTGTTAGGGTTAGGGTTTGGGTTAGGGTTAGGGTACACGTTAGGATTAGGGTATTTATTAAACCTATCCCACTCTCTAGATACCACTTAGCACGTAAAGGAATATTATTTGGGTCCAGCCATGGAGAAGATTTTAGTCACTAGGATAAGATAAAGAATAAACACATTATAAAAAAATCACATTAGGATTTTCTTTTTAACCTGTTCCTTAAAACACTAGTGCTTAGGAAATCTAATGGAGGCAAAAGCAGTCAAGGGTAGTTTAGGGTTAGGGTTAGGGTTAGGGTTAGTGTTAGGTTTAGGGTACGGCTTAGGGTATGGGATAGGGTACGGGTGAGGGTACGGCGTAGGGTAGGGGTTAGGGTTAGGGTTAGGGTTAGGGTTAGGGTACGGCTTAGGGTACGGGTGAGGGTACGGGTGAGGGTACTGCGTAGGGTATTGGTTAGGGTTAGGGTACGGCTTAGGATACGGGTTAGGGTACGGGTTAGGGTACGGCGTAGGGTATGGGTTAGGGTTAGGGTTAGGGTTAGGGTTAGGGTTAGGGTTAGGGTTAGGGTTAGGGTACGGCTTAGGGTACGGGTTAGGGTACAGGTGAGGGTACGGCGTAGGGTATAGGTTAGGGTTAGGGTTAGGGTTAGGGTACGGCTTAGGATACGGGTTAGGGTACGGGTGAGGGTACGGCGTAGTGTATGGGTTAGGGTTAGGGTTAGGGTTAGGGTATGGCTTAGGGTACGGGTTAGGGTACGGGTGAGGGTACGGCGTAGGGTATGGGTTAGGGTTAGGGTTAGGGTTAGGGTTAGTTTTAGGGTTAGGGATTGGTTTAGGGTACGGGTTAGGATTAGCGTACGTGTTAGGGTTAGGGTTTGGGTTAGGGTTAGGGTACGCGTTAGGGTTAGGGTATGGGTTAGGGTTAGGGTACACGTTAGGATTAGGGTATTTATTAAACCTATCCCACTCTCTAGATACCACTTAGCACGTAAAGGAATATTATTTGGGGTCCAGCCATGGAGAAGATTTTAGTCACTAGGATAAGATAAAGAATAAACACATTATAAAAAAATCACATTAGGATTTTCTTTTTAACCTGTTCCTTAAAACACTAGTGCTTAGGAAATCTAATGGAGGCAAAAGCAGTCAACGGTAGTTTAGGGTTAGGGTTAGGGTTAGGGTTAGTGTTAGGGTTAGGGTACGGCTTAGGGTATGGGATAGGGTACGGGTGAGGGTACGGCGTAGGGTAGGGGTTAGGGTTAGGGTTAGGGTTAGGGTTAGGGTACGGCTTAGGGTACGGGTGAGGGTACGGGTGAGGGTACTGTGTAGGGTATTGGTTAGGGTTAGGGTACGGCTTAGGATACGGGTTAGGGTACGGGTTAGGGTACGGCGTAGGGTATGGGTTAGGGTTAGGGTTAGGGTTAGGGTTAGTTTTAGGGTTAGGGATTGGTTTAGTGTACGGGTTAGGATTAGCGAACTTGTTAGGGTTAGGGTTTGGGTTAGGGTTAGGGTACGCGTTAGGGTTAGGGTACGGGTTAGGGTTAGGGTACACGTTAGGATTAGGGTATTTATTAAACCTATCCCACTCTCTAGATACCACTTAGCACGTAAAGGAATATTATTTGGGGTCCAGCCATGGAGAAGATTTTAGTCACTAGGATAAGATAAAGAATAAACACATTATAAAAAAATCACATTAGGATTTTCTTTTTAACCTGTTCCTTAAAACACTAGTGCTTAGGAAATCTAATGGAGGCAAAAGCAGTCAAGGGTAGTTTAGGGTTAGGGTTAGGGTTTAGGGTTAGTGTTAGGGTTAGGGTACGGCTTAGGGTATGGGATAGGGTACGGGTGAGGGTACGGCGTAGGGTAGTGGTTAGGGTTAGGGTTAGGTTTAGGGTTAGGGTTAGGGTTAGGATACGGCTTAGGGTACGGGTGAGGGTACAGGTGAGGGTACTGCGTAGGGTATTGGTTAGGGTTAGGGTACGGCTTAGGATACGGGTTAGGGTACGGGTTAGGGTACGGCGTAGGGTATGGGTTAGGGTTCGGGTTAGGGTTAGGGTTAGGGTTAAGGTACGGCTTAGGGTACGGGTTAGGGTACGGGTGAGGGTACGGCGTATGGTATAGGTTACGGTTAGGGTTAGGGTTAGGGTACGGCTTAGGATACGGGTTAGGGTACGGGTGAGGGTACGGCATAGCATATGGGTTAGGGTTAGGATTAGGGTTAGGGTACGGATTAGGGTACGGGTTAGGGTACGGGTGAGGGTACGGCGTAGGGTATGGGTTAGGGTTAGGGTTAGGGTTAGGGTTAGTTTTAGGGTTAGGGATTGGTTTAGGGTACGGGTTAGGATTAGCGTACGTGTTAGGGTTAGGGTTTTGGTTAGGGTTAGGGTACGCGTTAGGGTTAGGGTATGGGTTAGGGTTAGGGTACACGTTAGGATTAGGGTATTTATTAAACCTATCCCACTCTCTAGATACCACTTAGCACGTAAAGGAATATTATTTGGGGTCCAGCCATGGAGAAGATTTTAGTCACTAGGATAAGATAAAGAATAAACACATTATAAAAAAATCACATTAGGATTTTCTTTTTAACCTGTTCCTTAAAACACTAGTGCTTAGGAAATCTAATGGAGGCAAAAGCAGTCAAGGGTAGTTTAGGGTTAGGGTTAGGGTTTAGGGTTAGTGTTAGGGTTAGGGTACGGCTTAGGGTATGGGATAGGGTACGGGTGAGGGTACGGCATAGGGTAGGGGTTAGGGTTAGGGTTAGGGTTAGGGTTAGGGTTAGGATACGGCTTAGGGTACGGGTGAGAGTACGGGTGAGGGTACTGCGTAGGGTATTGGTTAGGGTTAGGGTACGGCTTAGGATACGGGTTAGGGTACGGGTTAGGGTACGGCGTAGGGTATGGGTTAGGGTTAGGGTTAGGGTTAGGGTTAGGGTTAGGGTACGGCTTAGGGTACGGGTTTGGGTACGGGTGAGGGTACGGCGTAGGGTAGGGGTTAGGGTTAGGGTTAGGGTTAGGGTTAGGGTTAGGGTACAGCTTAGGGTACGGGTGAGGGTACGGGTGAGGGTACTGCGTAGGGTATTGGTTAGGGTTAGGGTACGGCTTAGGATACGGGTTAGGGTACGGGTTAGGGTACGGCGTAGGGTATGGGTTAGGGTTAGGGTTAGGGTTAGGGTTAGGGTTAGGGTACGGCTTAGAGTACGGGTTTGGGTACGGGTGAGGGTACGGCGTAGGGTATAGCTTAGGGTTAGGGTTAGGGTTAGGGTACGGCTTAGGATACGGGTTAGGGTACGGGTGAGGGTATGGCGTAGCGTATGGGTTAGGGTTAGGGTTAGGGTTAGGGTACGGCTTAGGGTACGGGTTAGGGTACGGGTGAGGGTACGGCGTAGGGTATGGGTTAGGGTTAGGGTTGGGGTTAGGGTTAGTTTTAGGGTTAGGGATTGGTTTAGGGTACGGGTTAGGATTAGCGTACGTGTTAGGGTTAGGGTTTGGGTTAGGGTTAGGGTACGCGTTAGGGTTAGGGTATGGGTTAGGGTTAGGGTACACGTTAGGATTAGGGTATTTATTAAACCTATCCCACTCTCTAGATACCACTTAGCACGTAAAGGAATATTATTTGGGGTCCAGCCATGGAGAAGATTTTAGTCACTAGGATAAGATAAAAATAAACACATTATAAAAAAATCACATTAGGATTTTCTTTTTAACCTGTTCCTTAAAACACTAGTGCTTAGGAAATCTAATGGAGGCAAAAGCAGTCAAGGGTAGTTTAGGGTTAGGGTAAGGGTTAGGGTTAGTGTTAGGGTTAGGGTACGGCTTAGGGTATGGGATAGGGTACGGGTGAGGGTACGGCGTAGGGTAGGGGTTGGGGTTAGGGTTAGGGTTAGGGTTAGGGTTAGGGTACGGCTTAGGGTACGGATGAGGGTACTGCGTAGGGTATTGGTTAGGGTTAGGGTACGGCTTAGGATACGGGTTAGGGTACGGGTTAGGGTACGGCGTAGGGTATGGGTTAGGGTTAGGGTTAGGGTTAGGGTTAGGGTTAGGGTACGGCTTAGGGTACGGGTGAGGGTACGGTTGAGGGTACGGCGTAGGGTATAGGTTAGGGTTAGGGTTAGGGTTAGGGTACGGCTTAGGATACGGGTTAGGGTACGGGTGAGGGTACGGCGTAGCGTATGCGTTAGGGTTAGGGTTAGGGTTAGGGTACGGCTTAGGGTACGGGTTAGGGTACGGGTGAGGGTACGGCGTAGGTTATGGGTTAGGGTTAGGGTTAGGGTTAGGGTTAGTTTTAGGGTTAGGGATTGGTTTAGGGTACGGGTTAGGATTAGCGTACGTGTTAGGGTTAGGGTTTGGGTTAGGGTTAGGGTACGCGTTAGGGTTAGGTTACGGGTTAGGGTTAGGGTTAGGGTTAAGGTACGGCTTAGGGTACGGGTTAGGGTACGGGTGAGGGTACGGCGTAGGGTATGGTTTAGGGTTAGGGTTAGGGTTAGTTTTAGGGTTAGGGATTGGTTTAGGGTACGGGTTAGGATTAGCGTACGTGTTAGGGTTAGGGTTTGGGTTAGGGTTAGGGTACGCGTTAGGGTTAGGGTATGGGTTAGGGTTAGGGTACACGTTAGGATTAGGGTATTTATTAAACCTATCCCACTCTCTAGATACCACTTAGCACGTAAAGGAATATTATTTGGGGTCCAGGCATGGAGAAGATTTTAGTCACTAGGATAAGATAAAGAATAAACACATTATAAAAAAATCACATTAGGATTTTCTTTTTAACCTGTTCCTTAAAACACTAGTGCTTAGGAAATCTAACGGAGGCAAAAGCAGTCAAGGGTAGTTTAGGGTTAGGGTTAGGGTTAGGGTTAGTGTTAGGGTTAGGGTACGGCTTAGGGTATGGGATAGGGTACGGGTGAGGGTACGGCGTAGGGTAGGTGTTAGGGTTAATGTTAGGGTTAGGGTTAGGGTTAGGGTTAGGGTACGGCTTAGGGTACGGGTGAGGGTACGGGTGAGGGTACTGCGTACGGTATTGGTTAGGGTTAGGGTACGGCTTAGGATACGGGTTAGGGTACGGGTTAGGGTACGGCGTAGGGTATGGGTTAGGGTTAGGGTTAGGGTACGGCTTAGGATACGGGTTAGGGTACGGGTGAGGGTACGGCGTAGGGTATAGGTTGGGGTTAGGGTTAGGGTTAGGGTACGGCTTAGGATACGGGTTAGGGTACGGGTGAGGGTATGGCGTAGCGTATGGGTTAGGGTTAGGGTTAGGGTTAGGGTACGGCTTAGGGTACGGGTTATGGTACGGGTGAGGGTACCGCGTAGGGTATGGGTTAGCGTTAGGGTTAGGGTTAGGGTTAGTTTTAGGGTTAGGGATTGGTTTAGGGTACGGGTTAGGATTAGCGTACGTGTTAGGGTTAGGGTTTGGGTTAGGGTTAGGGTACGCGTTAGGGTTAGGGTATGGGTTAGGGTTAGGGTACACGTTAGGATTAGGGTATTTATTAAACCTATCCCACTCTCTAGATACCACTTAGCACGTAAAGGAATATTATTTGGGGTCCAGCCATGGAGAAGATTTTAGTCACTAGGATAAGATAAAGAATAAACACATTATAAAAAAATCACATTAGGATTTTCTTTTTAACCTGTTCCTTAAAACACTAGTGCTTAGGAAATCTAATGGAGGCAAAAGCAGTCAAGGGTAGTTTAGGGTTAGGGTTAGGGTTAGGGTTAGTGTTAGGGTTAGGGTACGGCTTATGGTATGGGATAGGGTACGGGTGAGGGTACGGCGTAGGGTAGGGGTTAGGGTTAGGGTTAGGGTTAGGGTTAGGGTTAGGGTTAGGGTACAGCTTAGGGTACGGGTGAGGGTACGGGTGAGGGTACTGCGTAGGGTATTGGTTAGGGTTAGGGTACGGCTTAGGATACGGGTTAGGGTACGGGTTAGGGTACGGCGTAGGGTATGGGTTAGGGTTAGGGTTAGGGTTAGGGTTAGGGTTAGGGTACGGCTTACGGTACGGGTTCGGGTACGGGTGAGGGTACGGCGTAGGGTATAGCTTAGGGTTAGGGTTAGGGTTAGGGTACGGCTTAGGATACGGGTTAGGGTATGGGTGAGGGTATGGCGTAGCGTATGGGTTACGGTTAGGGTTAGGGTTAGGGTACGGCTTAGGATACGGGTTAGGGTACGGGTGAGGGTACGGCGTAGTGTATGGGTTAGGGTTAGGGTTGGGGTTAGGGTTAGTTTTAGGGTTAGGGTTTGGTTTAGGGTACGGGTTAGGATTAGCGTACGTGTTAGGGTTAGGGTTTGGGTTAGGGTTAGGGTACGCGTTAGGGTTAGGGTATGGGTTAGGGTTAGGGTACACGTTAGGATTAGGTTATTTATTAAACCTATCCCACTCTCTAGATACCACTTAGCACGTAAAGGAATATTATTTGGGGTCCAGCCATGGAGAAGATTTTAGTCACTAGGATAAGATAAAAATAAACACATTATAAAAAAATCACATTAGGATTTTCTTTTTAACCTGTTCCTTAAAACACTAGTGCTTAGGAAATCTAATGGAGGCAAAAGCAGTCAAGGGTAGTTTAGGGTTAGGGTAAGGGTTAGGGTTAGTGTTAGGGTTAGGGTACGGCTTAGGGTATGGGATAGGGTACGGCGTAGGGTAGGGGTTAGGGTTAGGGTTAGGGTTAGGGTTAGGGTTAGGGTACGGCTTAGGGTACGGGTGAGGGTACGGGTGAGGGTACTGCGTAGGGTATTGGTTAGGGTTAGGGTACGGCTTAGGATACGGGTTAGGGTACGGGTTAGGGTACGGCGTAGGGTATGGGTTAGGGTTAGGGTTAGGGTTAGGGTTAGGGTTAGGGTACGGCTTAGGGTACGGGTGAGGGTACGGGTGAGGGTACGGCGTAGGGTATAGGTTAGGGTTAGGGTTAGGGTTAGGGTACGGCTTAGGATACGGGTTAGGGTACGGGTGAGGGTACGGCGTAGCGTATGGGTTAGGGTTAGGGTTAGGGTTAGGGTACGGCTTAGGGTACGGGTTAGGGTACGGGTGAGGGTACGGCGTAGGGTATGGGTTAGGGTTAGGGTTGGGGTTAGGGTTAGTTTTAGGGTTAGGGATTGGTTTAGGGTACGGGTTAGGATTAGCGTACGTGTTAGGGTTAGGGTTTGGGTTAGGGTTAGGGTACGCGTTAGGGTTAGGGTATGGGTTAGGGTTAGGGTACACGTTAGGATTAGGGTATTTATTAAACCTTTCCCACTCTCTAGATACCACTTAGCACGTAAAGGAATATTATTTGGGGTCCAGCCATGGAGAAGATTTTAGTCACTAGGATAAGATAAAGAATAAACACATTATAAAAAAATCACATTAGGATTTTCTTTTTAACCTGTTCCTTAAAACACTAGTGCTTAGGAAATCTAACGGAGGCAAAAGCAGTCAAGGGTAGTTTAGGGTTAGGGTTAGGGTTAGGGTTAGTGTTAGGGTTAGGGTACGGCTTAGGGTATGGGATAGGGTACGGGTGAGGGTACGGCGTAGGGTAGGTGTTAGGGTTAGTGTTAGGGTTAGGGTTAGGGTTAGGGTTAGGGTACGGCTTAGGGTACGGGTGAGGGTACGGGTGAGGGTACTGCGTACGGTATTGGTTAGGGTTAGGGTACGGCTTAGGATACGGGTTAGGGTACGGGTTAGGGTACGGCGTAGGGTATGGGTTAGGGTTAGGGTTAGGGTACGCCTTAGGGTACGGGTTAGGGTACGGGTGAGGGTACGGCGTAGGGTATAGGTTGGGGTTAGGGTTAGGGTTAGGGTACGGCTTAGGATACGGGTTAGGGTACGGGTGAGGGTACGGCGTAGCGTATGGGTTAGGGTTAGGGTTAGGGTTAGGGTACGGCTTAGGGTACGGGTTAGGGTACGGGTGAGGGTACGGCGTAGGGTATGGGTTAGGGTTAGGGTTAGGGTTAGGGTTAGGGTTAGTTTTAGGGTTAGGGATTGGTTAAGGGTACGGGTTAGGATTAGCGTACGTGTTAGGGTTAGGGTTTTGTTTAGGGTTAGGGTACGCGTTAGGGTTAGGGTATGGGTTAGAGTTAGGGTACACGTTAGGATTAGGGTATTTATTAAACCTATCCCACTCTCTAGATACCACTTAGCACGTAAAGGAATATTATTTGGGGTCCAGCCATGGAGAAGATTTTAGTCACTAGGATAAGATAAAGAATAAACACATTATAAAAAAATCACATTAGGATTTTCTTTTTAACCTGTTCCTTAAAACACTAGTGCTTAGGAAATCTAATGGAGGCAAAAGCAGTCAAGGGTAGTTTAGGGTTAGGGTTCGGGTTTAGGGTTACTGTTAGGGTTAGGGTACGGCTTAGGGTATGGGATAGGGTACGGGTGAGGGTACGGCATAGGGTATGGGTTAGGGTTAGGGTTAGGGTTAGGGTTAGGGTTAGGATACGGCTTAGGGTACGGGTGAGGGTACGGGTGAGGGTACTGCGTAGGGTATTGGTTAGGGTTAGGGTACGGCTTAGGATACGGGTTAGGGTACGGGTTAGGGTACGGCGTAGGGTATGGGTTAGGGTTCGGGTTAGGGTTAGGGTTAGGGTTAGGGTACGGCTTAGGGTATGGGTTAGGGTACGGGTGAGGGTACGGCGTAGGGTATGGGTTAGGGTTAGGGTTAGGGTTAGGGTACGTCTTAGGATACGGGTTAGGGTACGGGTGAGGGTATGGCGTAGCGTATGGGTTAGGGTTAGGGTTAGGGTTAGGGTACGTCTTAGGGTACTGGTTAGGGTACGGGTGAGGGTACGGCGTAGGGTATGGGTTAGGGTTAGGGTTAGGGTTAGGGTTAGTTTTAGGGTTAGGGATTGGTTTAGGGTACGGGTTAGGATTAGCGTACGTGTTAGGGTTAGGGTTTGGGTTAGGGTTAGGGTACACGTTAGGGTTAGGGTATGGGTTAGGGTTAGGGTACACGTTAGGATTAGGGTATTTATTAAACCTATCCAACTCTCTAGATACCACTTAGCACGTAAAGGAATATTATTTGGGGTCCAGCCATGGAGAAGATTTTAGTCACTAGGATAAGATAAAGAATAAACACATTATAAAAAAATCACATTAGGATTTTCTTTTTAACCTGTTCCTTAAAACACTAGTGCTTAGGAAATCTAAGGAGGCAAAAGCAGTCAAGGGTAGTTTAGGGTTAGGGTTAGGGTTAGGGTTAGTGTTAGGGTTAGGGTACGGCTTAGGGTATGGGATAGGGTACGGGTGAGGGTACGGCGTAGGGTAGGGGTTAGGGTTAGGGTTAGGGTTAGGGTTAGGGTTAGGGTACGGCTTAGGGTACGGGTGAGGGTACGGGTGAGGGTACTGCGTAGGGTATTGGTTAGGGTTAGGGTACGGCTTAGGATACGGGTTAGGGTACGGGTTAGGGTACGGCGTAGGGTATGGGTTAGGGTTAGGGTACGCGTTAGGGTTAGGTTACGGGTTAGTGTTAGGGTTAGGGTTAGGGTACGGCTTAGGGTACGGGTTAGGGTACGGGTGAGGGTACGGCGTAGGGTATGGGTTAGGGTTAGGGTTAGGGTTAGGGTTAGTTTTAGGGTTAGGGATTGGTTTAGGGTACGGGTTAGGATTAGCGTACGTGTTAGGGTTAGGGTTTGGGTTAGGGTTAGGGTACGCGTTAGGGTTAGGGTATGGGTTAGGGTTAGGGTACACGTTAGGATTAGGGTATTTATTAACCCTATCCCACTCTCTAGATACCACTTAGCACGTAAAGGAATATTATTTGGGGTCCAGCCATGGAGAAGATTTTAGTCACTAGGATAAGATAAAGAATAAACACATTATAAAAAAATCACATTAGGATTTTCTTTTTAACCTGTTCCTTAAAACACTAGTGCTTAGGAAATCTAATGGAGGCAAAAGCAGTCAAGGGTAGTTTAGGGTTAGGGTTAGGGTTTAGGGTTAGTGTTAGGGTTAGGGTACGGCTTAGGGTATGGGATAGGGTACGGGTGAGGGTACGGCGTAGGGTAGAGGTTAGGGTTAGGTTTCGGGTTAGGGTTAGGGTTAGGGTTAGGATACGGCTTAGGGTATGGGTGAGGGTACGGGTGAGGGTACTGCGTAGGGTATTGGTTAGGGTTAGGGTACGGCTTAGGATACGGGTTAGGGTACGGGTTAGGGTACGGCGTAGGGTATGGGTTAGGGTTCGGGTTAGGGTTAGGGTTAGGGTTAGGGTACGGCTTAGGGTACGGGTTAGGGTACGGGTGAGGGTACGGCGTAGGGTATAGGTTAGGGTTAGGATTAGGGTTAGGGTACGGCTTAGGATATGGGTTAGGGTACGGGTGAGGGTACGGCGTAGCGTATGTGTTAGGGTTAGGGTTAGGGTTAGGGTACGGCTTAGGGTTCGGGTTAAGGTACGGGTGAGGGTACGGCGTAGGGTATGGGTTAGGGTTAGTGTTAGGGTTAGGGTTTGTTTTAGGGTTAGGGATTGGTTTAGGGTACGGGTTAGGATTAGCGTACGTGTTAGGGTTAGGGTTTGGGTTAGGGTTAGGGTACGCGTTAGTGTTAGGGTATGGGTTAGGGTTAGGGTACACGTTAGGATTAGGGTATTTATTAAACCTATCCCACTCTCTAGATACCACTTAGCACGTAAAGGAATATTATTTGGGGTCCAGCCATGGAGAAGATTTTAGTCACTAGGATAAGATAAAGAATAAACACATTATAAAAAAATCACATTAGGATTTTCTATTTAACCTGTTCCTTAAAACACTAGTGCTTAGGAAATCTAATGGAGGCAAAAGCAGTCAAGGGTAGTTTAGGGTTAGGGTTAGGGTTAGGGTTAGTGTTAGGGTTAGGGTACGGCTTAGGGGATGGGATAGGGTATGGGTGAGGGTACGGCGTAGGGTAGGGGTTAGGGTTAGGGTTAGGGTTAGGGTTAGGGTACGGCTTAGGGTACGGGTGAGGGTACGGGTGAGGGTACTGCGTAGGGTATTGGTTAGGGTTAGGGTACGGCTTAGGATACGGGTTAGGGTACGGGTTAGGGTACGGCGTAGGGTATGGGTTAGGGTTAGGGTTAGGGTTAGGGTTAGGGTTAGGGTACGGCTTAGGGTACGGGTGAGGGTACGGGTGAGGGTACGGCGTAGGGTATAGGTTAGGGTTAGGGTTAGGGTTAGGGTACGGCTTAGGATACGGGTTAGGGTACGGGTGAGGGTACGGCGTAGCGTATGGGTTAGGGTTAGGGTTAGGGTTAGGGTACGGCTTAGGGTACGGGTTAGGGTACGGGTGAGGGTACGGCGTAGGGTATGGGTTAGGGTTAGGGTTAGGGTTAGGGTTAGTTTTAGGGTTAGGGATTGGTTTAGGGTACGGGTTAGGATTAGCGTACGTGTTAGGGTTAGGGTTTGGGTTAGGGTTAGGGTACGCGTTTGGGTTAGGTTACGGGTTAGGGTTAAGGTTAGGGTTAGGGTACGGCTTAGGGTACGGGTTAGGGTACGGGTGAGGGTACGGCGTAGGGTATGGGTTAGGGTTAGGGTTAGGGTTAGGGTTAGTTTTAGGGTTAGGGATTGGTTTAGGGTACGGGTTAGGATTAGCGTACGTGTTAGGGTTAGGGTTTGGGTTAGGGTTAGGGTACGCGTTAGGGTTAGGGTATGGGTTAGGGTTAGGGTACACGTTAGGATTAGGGTATTTATTAAACCTATCCCACTCTCTAGATACCACTTAGCACGTAAAGGAATATTATTTGGGGTCCAGCCATGGAGGAGATTTTAGTCACTAGGATAAGATAAAGAATAATCACATTATAAAAAAATCACATTAGGATTTTCTTTTTAACCTGTTCCTTAAAACACTAGTGCTTAGGAAATCTAATGGAGGCAAAAGCAGTCAAGGGTAGTTTAGGGTTAGGGTTAGGGTTAGGGTTAGTGTTAGGGTTAGGTTACGGCTTAGGGTATGGGATAGGGTACGGGTGAGGGTACGGCGTAGGGTAGGTGTTAGGGTTAGTGTTAGGGTTAGGGTTAGGGTTAGGGTTAGGGTACGGCTTAGGGTACGGGTGAGGGTACGGGTGAGGGTACTGCGTAGGGTATTGGTTAGGGTTAGGGTACGGCTTAGGATACGGGTTAGGGTACGGGTTAGGGTACGGCGTAGGGTATGGGTTAGGGTTAGGGTTAGGGTACGGCTTAGGGTACGGGTTAGGGTACGGGTGAGGGTACGGCGTAGGGTATAGGTTGGGGTTAGGGTTAGAGTTAGGGTACGGCTTAGGATACGGGATAGGGTACGGGTGAGGGTACGGCGTAGCGTATGGGTTAGGGTTAGGGTTAGGGTTAGGGTACGGCTTAGGGTACGGGTTAGGGTACGGGTGAGGGTACGGCGTAGGGTATGGGCTAGGGTTAGGGTTAGGGTTAGGGTTAGTTTTAGGGTTAGGGATTGGTTTAGGGTACGGGTTAGGATTAGCGTACTTGTTAGGGTTAGGGTTTGGGTTAGGGTTAGGGTACGCGTTAGGGTTAGGGTACGGGTTAGGGTTAGGGTACACGTTAGGATTAGGGTATTTATTAAACCTATCCCACTCTCTAGATACCACTTAGCACGTAAAGGAATATTATTTGGGATCCAGCCATGGAGAAGATTCTAGTCACTAGGATAAGATAAAGAATAAACACATTATAAAAAAATCACATTAGGATTTTCTTTTTAACCTGTTCCTTAAAACACTAGTGCTTAGGAAATCTAATGGAGGCAAAAGCAGTCAAGGGTAGTTTAGGGTTAGGGTTAGGGTTTAGGGTTAGTGTTAGGGTTAGGGTACGGCTTAGGGTATGGGATAGGGTACGGGTGAGGGTACGGCGTAGGGTAGGGGTTAGGGTTAGGGTTAGGGTTAGGGTTAGGGTTAGGGTTAGGATACGGCTTAGGGTACGGGTGAGGGTACGGGTGAGGGTACTGCGTAGGGTATTGGTTAGGGTTAGGGTACGGCTTAGGATACGGGTTAGGGTACGGGTTAGGGTACGGCGTAGGGTATGGGTTAGGGTTCGGGTTAGGGTTAGGGTTAGGGTTAGGGTACGGCTTAGGGTACGGGTTAGGGTACGGGTGAGGGTACGGCTTAGGGTATAGGTTAGGGTTAGGTTTAGGGTTAGGGTACGGCTTAGGATACGGGTTAGGTTACGGGTGAGGGTACAGCGTAGCGTATGGGTTAGGGTTAGGGTTAGGGTTAGGGTACGGCTTAGGGTACGGGTTAGGGTACGGGTGAGGGTACGGCGTAGGGTATGGGTTAGGGTTAGTGTTAGGGTTAGGGTTTGTTTTAGGGTTAGGGATTGGTTTAGGGTACGGGTTAGGATTAGCGTACGTGTTAGGGTTAGGGTTTGGGTTAGGGTTAGGGTACGCGTTAGTGTTAGGGTATGGGTTAGGGTTAGGGTACACGTTAGGATTAGGGTATTTATTAAACCTATCCCAATCTCTAGATACCACTTAGCACGTAAAGGAATATTATTTGGGGTCCAGCCATGGAGAAGATTTTAGTCACTAGGATAAGATAAAGAATAAACACATTATAAAAAAATCACATTAGGATTTTCTTTTTAACCTGTTCCTTAAAACACTAGTGCTTAGGAAATCTAATGGAGGCAAAAGCAGTCAAGGGTAGTTTAGGGTTAGGGTTAGGGTTAGGGTTAGTGTTAGGGTTAGGGTACGGCTTAGGGTATGGGATAGGGTACGGGTGAGGGTACCGCGTAGGGTAGGGGTTAGGGTTAGGGTTAGGGTTAGGGTTAGGGTTAGGGTACGGCTTAGGGTACGGGTGAGGGTACGGGTGAGGGTACTGCGTAGGGTATTGGTTAGGGTTAGGGTACGGCTTAGGATACGGGTTAGGGTACGGGTTAGGGTACGGCGTAGGGTATGGGTTAGGGTTAGGGTTAGGGTTAGGGTTAGGGTTAGGGTTAGGGTTAGGGTACGGCTTAGGGTACGGGTTAGGGTACAGGTGAGGGTACGGCGTAGGGTATAGGTTAGGGTTAGGGTTAGGGTTAGGGTACGGCTTAGGATACGGGTTAGGGTACGGGTGAGGGTACGGCGTAGCGTATGGGTTAGGGTTAGGGTTAGGGTTAGGGTTCGGCTTAGGGTACGGGTTAGGGTACGGGTGAGGGTACGGCGTAGGGTATGGGTTAGGGTTAGGGTTAGGGTTAGGGTTAGTTTTAGGGTTAGGGATTGGTTTAGGGTACGGGTTAGGATTAGCGTACGTGTTAGGGTTAGGGTTTGGGTTAGGGTTAGGGTACGCGTTAGGGTTAGGGTATGGGTTAGGGTTAGGGTACACGTTAGGATTAGGGTATTTATTAAACCTATCCCACTCTCTAGATACCACTTAGCACGTAAAGGAATATTATTTGGGGTCCAGCCATGGAGAAGATTTTAGTCACTAGGATAAGATAAAAATAAACACATTATAAAAAAATCACATTAGGATTTTCTCTTTAACCTGTTCCTTAAAACACTAGTGCTTAGGAAATCTAATGGAGGCAAAAGCAGTCAAGGGTAGTTTAGGGTTAGGGTTAGGGTTAGGGTTAGTGTTAGGGTTAGGGTACGGCTTAGGGTATGGGATAGGGTACGGGTGAGGGTACGGCGTAGGGTAGGGGTTAGGGTTAGGGTTAGGGTTAGGGTTAGGGTACGGCTTAGGGTACGGGTGAGGGTACGGGTGAGGGTACTGCGTAGGGTATTGGTTAGGGTTAGGGTACGGCTTAGGATACGGGTTAGGGTACGGGTTAGGGTACGGCGTAGGTTATGGGTTAGGGTTAGGGTTAGGGTTAGGGTTAGGGTACGGCTTAGGGTACGGGTTAGGGTACGGGTGAGGGTACGGCGTAGGGTATAGGTTAGGGTTAGAGTTAGGGTTAGGGTACGGCTTAGGATACGGGTTAGGGTACGGGTGAGGGTACGGCGTAGCGTATGGGTTAGGGTTAGGGTTAGGGTTAGGGTACGGCTTAGGGTACGGGTTAGGGTACGGGTGAGGGTACGGCGTAGGGTATGGGTTAGGGTTAGGGTTAGGGTTAGGGTTAGTTTTAGGGTTAGGGATTGGTTTAGGGTACGGGTTAGGATTAGCGTACGTGTTAGGGTTAGGGTTTGGGTTAGGGTTAGGGTACGCGTTAGGGTTAGGGTATGGGTTAGGGTTAGGGTACACGTTAGGATTAGGGTATTTATTAAACCTATCCCACTCTCTAGATACCACTTAGCACGTAAAGGAATATTATTTGGGGTCCAGCCATGGAGAAGATTTTAGTCACTAGGATAAGATAAAGAATAAACACATTATAAAAAAATCACATTAGTATTTTCTTTTTAACCTGTTCCTTAAAACACTAGTGCTTAGGAAATCTAATGGAGGCAAAAGCAGTCAAGGGTAGTTTAGGGTTAGGGTTAGGGTTTAGGGTTAGTGTTAGGGTTAGGGTACGGCTTAGGGTATGGGATAGGGTATGGGTGAGGGTACGGCGTAGGGTAGGGGTTAGGGTTAGGGTTAGGGTTAGGGTTAGGGTTAGGATACGGCTTAGGGTACGGGTGAGGGTACGGGTGAGGGTACTGCGTAGGGTATTGGTTAGGGTTAGGGTACGGCTTAGGATACGGGTTAGGGTACGGGTTAGGGTACGGCGTAGGGTATGGGTTAGGGTTCGGGTTAGGGTTAGGGTTAGGGTTAGGGTACGGCTTAGGGTACGGGTTAGGGTACGGGTGAGGGTACGGCGTAGAGTATGGGTTAGGGTTAGGGTTAGGGTTAGGGTACGTCTTAGGATACGGGTTAGGGTACGGGTGAGGGTATGGCGTAGCGTATGGGTTAGGGTTAGGGTTAGGGTTAGGGTACGTCTTAGGGTACGGGTTAGGGTACGGGTGAGGGTACGGCGTAGGGTATGGGTTAGGGTTAGGGTTAGGGTTAGGGTTAGTTTTAGGGTTAGGGATTGGTTTAGGGTACGGGTTAGGATTAGCGTACGTGTTAGGGTTAGGGTTTGGGTTAGGGTTAGGGTACGCGTTAGGGTTAGGGTATGGGTTAGGGTTAGGGTACACGTTAGGATTAGGGTATTTATTAAACCTATCCCACTCTCTAGATACCACTTAGCACGTAAAGGAATATTATTTGGGGTCCAGCCATGGAGAAGATTTTAGTCACTAGGATAAGATAAAGAATAAACACATTATAAAAAAATCACATTAGGATTTTCTTTTTAACCTGTTCCTTAAAACACTAGTGCTTAGGAAATCTAATGGAGGCAAAAGCAGTCAAGGGTAGTTTAGGGTTAGGGTTAGGGTTTAGGGTTAGTGTTAGGGTTAGGGTACGGCTTAGGGTATGGGATAGGGTATGGGTGAGGGTACGGCGTAGGGTAGGGGTTAGGGTTAGGGTTAGGGTTAGGGTTAGGGTTAGGATACGGCTTAGGGTACGGGTGAGGGTATGGGTGAGGGTACTGCGTAGGGTATTGGTTAGGGTTAGGGTACGGCTTAGGATACGGGTTAGGGTACGGGTTAGGGTACGGCGTAGGGTATGGGTTAGGGTTCGGTTTAGGGTTAGGGTTAGGGTTAGGGAACGGCTTAGGGTACGGGTTAGGGTACGGGTGAGGGTACGGCGTAGGGTATGGGTTAGGGTTAGGGTTAGGTTTAGGGTACGTCTTAGGATACGGGTTAGGGTACGGGTGAGGGTATGGCGTAGCGTATGGGTTAGGGTTAGGGTTAGGGTTAGGGTACGTCTTAGGGTACGGGTTAGGGTACGTGTGAGGGTACGGCTTAGGGTATGGGTTAGGGTTAGGGTTGGGGTTAGGGTTAGTTTTAGGGTTAGGGATTGGTTTAGGGTACGGGTTAGGATTAGCGTACGTGTTAGGGTTAGGGTTTGGGTTAGGGTTAGGGTACGCGTTAGGGTTAGGGTATGGGTTAGGGTTAGGGTACACGTTAGGATTAGGGTATTTATTAAACCTATCCCACTCTCTAGATACCACTTAGCACGTAAAGGAATATTATTTGGGGTCCAGCCATGGAGAAGATTTTAGTCAGTAGGATAAGATAAAAATAAACACATTATAAAAAAATCACATTAGGATTTTCTTTTTAACCTGTTCCTTAAAACACTAGTGCTTAGGAAATCTAATGGAGGCAAAAGCAGTCAAGGGTAGTTTAGGGTTAGGGTAAGGGTTAGGGTTAGTGTTAGGGTTAGGGTACGGCTTAGGGTATGGGATAAGGTACGGGTGAGGGTACGGCGTAGGGTAGGGGTTAGGGTTAGGGTTAGGGTTAGGGTACGGCTTAGGGTACGGGTGAGGGTACGGGTGAGGGTACTGCGTAGGATATTGGTTAGGGTTAGGGTACGGCTTAGGATACGGGTTAGGGTACGGGTTAGGGTACGGCGTAGGGTATGGGTTAGGGTTAGGGTACGCGTTAGGGTTAGGTTACGGGTTAGTGTTAGGGTTAGGGTTAGGGTACGGCTTAGGGTACGGGTTAGGGTATGGGTGAGGGTACGGCGTAGGGTATGGGTTAGGGTTAGGGTTAGGGTTAGGGTTAGTTTTAGGGTTAGGGATTGGTTTAGGGTACGGGTTAGGATTAGCGTACGTGTTAGGGTTAGGGTTTGGGTTAGGGTTAGGTTACGCGTTAGGGTTAGGGTATGGGTTAGGGTTAGGGTACACGTTAGGATTAGGGTATTTATTAAACCTATCCCACTCTCTAGATACCACTTAGCACGTAAAGGAATATTATTTGGGGTCCAGCCATGGAGAAGATTTTAGTCACTAGGATAAGATAAAGAATAAACACATTATAAAAAAATCACATTAGGATTTTCTTTTTAACCTGTTCCTTAAAACACTAGTGCTTAGGAAATCTAATGGAGGCAAAAGCAGTCAAGGGTAGTTTAGGGTTAGGGTTAGGGTTAGGGTTAGTGTCAGGGTTAGGGTACGGCTTAGGGTATGGGATAGGGTACGGGTGAGGGTACGGCGTAGGGTAGGGGTTAGGGTTAGGGTTAGGGTTAGGGTTAGGGTTAGGGTTAGGGTACAGCTTAGGGTACGGGTGAGGGTACGGGTGAGGGTACTGCGTAGGGTATTGGTTGGGGTTAGGGTACGGCTTAGGATACGGGTTAGGGTACGGGTTAGGGTACGGTGTAGGGTATGTGTTAGGGTTAGGGTTAGGGTTAGGGTACGGCTTAGGGTACGGGTTAGGGTACGGGTGAGGGTACGGCGTAGCGTATGGGTTAGGGTTCGGGTTAGGGTTAGGGTTAGGGTTAGGGAACGGCTTAGGGTACGGGTAAGGGTACGGGTGAGGGTACGGCGTAGGGTATGGGTTAGGGTTAGGGTTAGGGTTAGGGTACGTCTTAGGATACGGGTTAGGGTACGGGTGAGGGTATGGCGTAGCGTATGGGTTAGGGTTAGGGTTAGGGTTAGGGTACGTCTTAGGGTACGGGTTAGGGTACGGGTGAGGGTACGGCGTAGGGTATGGGTTAGGGTTAGGGTTAGGGTTAGGGTTAGTTTTAGGGTTAGGGATTGGTTTAGGGTACGGGTTAGGATTAGCGTACGTGTTAGGGTTAGGGTTTGGGTTAGGGTTAGGGTACGCGTTAGGGTTAGGGTATGGGTTAGGGTTAGGGTACACGTTAGGATTAGGGTATTTATTAAACCTATCCCACTCTCTAGATACCACTTAGCACGTAAAGGAATATTATTTGGGGTCCAGCCATGGAGAAGATTTTAGTCACTAGGATAAGATAAAGAATAAACACATTATAAAAAAATCACATTAGGATTTTCTTTTTAACCTGTTCCTTAAAACACTAGTGCTTAGGAAATCTAATGGAGGCAAAAGCAGTCAAGGGTAGTTTAGGGTTAGGGTTAGGGTTAGGGTTAGTGTTAGGGTTAGGGTACGGCTTAGGGTATGGGATAGGGTACGGGTGAGGGTAAGGCGTAGGGTAGGGGTTAGGGTTAGGGTTAGGGTTAGGGTTAGGGTTAGGGTTAGGGTACAGCTTAGGGTACGGGTGAGGGTACGGGTGAGGGTACTGCGTAGGGTATTGGTTAGGGTTAGGGTACGGCTTAGGATACGGGTTAGGGTACGGGTTAGGGTACGGGTTAGGGTACGGGTGAGGGTACGGCGTAGGGTATAGCTTAGGGTTAGGGTTAGGGTTAGGGTACGGCTTAGGATACGGGTTAGGGTACGGGTGAGGGTACGGCGTAGCGTATGGGTTAGGGTTAGGGTTAGGGTTAGGGTACGGCTTAGGGTACGGGTTAGGGTACGGGTGAGGGTACGGCGTAGGGTATGGGTTAGGGTTAGGGTTGGGGTTAGGGTTAGTTTTAGGGTTAGGGATTGGTTTAGGGTACGGGTTAGGATTAGCGTACGTGTTAGGGTTAGGGTTTGGGTTAGGGTTAGGGTACGCGTTAGGGTTAGGGTATGGGTTAGGGTTAGGGTACACGTTAGGATTAGGGCATTTATTAAACCTATCCCACTCTCTAGATACCACTTAGCACGTAAAGGAATATTATTTGGGGTCCAGCCATGGAGAAGATTTTAGTCACTAGGATAAGATAAAAATAAACACATTATAAAAAAATCACATTAGGATTTTCTTTTTAACCTATTCCTTAAAACACTAGTGCTTAGGAAATCTAATGGAGGCAAAAGCAGTCAAGGGTAGTTTAGGGTTAGGGTAAGGGTTAGGGTTAGTGTTAGGGTTAGGGTACGGCTTAGGGTATGGGATAGGGTACGGGTGAGGGTACGGCGTAGGGTAGGGGTTAGGGTTAGGGTTAGGGTTAGGGTTAGGGTACGGCTTAGGGTACGGGTGAGGGTACGGGTGAGGGTACTGCGTAGGTTATTGGTTAGGGTTAGGGTACGGCTTAGGATACGGGTTAGGGTACGGGTTAGGGTACGGCGTAGGGTATGGTTTAGGGTTAGGGTACGCGTTAGGGTTAGGTTACGGGTTAGTGTTAGGGTTAGGGTTAGGGTACGGCTTAGGGTACGGGTTAGGGTACGGGTGAGGGTACGGCGTAGGGTATGGGTTAGGGTTAGGGTTAGGGTTAGGGTTAGTTTTAGGGTTAGGGATTGGTTTAGGGTACGGGTTAGGATTAGCGTACGTGTTAGGGTTAGGGTTTGGGTTAGGGTTAGGTTACGCGTTAGGGTTAGGGTATGGGTTAGGGTTAGGGTACACGTTAGGATTAGGGTATTTATTAAACCTATCCCACTCTCTAGATACCACTTAGCACGTAAAGGAATATTATTTGGGGTCCAGCCATGGAGAAGATTTTAGTCACTAGGATAAGATAAAGAATAAACACATTATAAAAAAATCACATTAGGATTTTCTTTTTAACCTGTTCCTTAAAACACTAGTGCTTAGGAAATCTAATGGAGGCAAAAGCAGTCAAGGGTAGTTTAGGGTTAGGGTTAGGGTTAGGGTTAGTGTCAGGGTTAGGGTACGGCTTAGGGTATGGGATAGGGTACGGGTGAGGGTACGGCGTAGGGTAGGGGTTAGGGTTAGGGTTAGGGTTAGGGTTAGGGTTAGGGTTAGGGTACAGCTTAGGGTACGGGTGAGGGTACGGGTGAGGGTACTGCGTAGGGTATTGGTTAGGGTTAGGGTACGGCTTAGGATACGGGTTAGGCTACGGGTTAGGGTACGGCGTAGGGTATGGGTTAGGGTTAGGGTTAGGGTTAGGGTTAGGGTTAGGGTACGGCTTAGGGTACGGGTTAGGGTACGGGTGAGGGTACGGCGTAGTGTATAGCTTAGGGTTAGGGTTAGGGTTAGGGTACGGCTTAGGATACGGGTTAGGGTACGGGTGAGGGTACGGCGTAGCGTATGGGTTAGGGTTAGGGTTAGGGTTAGGGTACGGCTTAGGGTACGGGTTAGGGTTAGGGTTGGGGTTAGTGTTAGTTTTAGGGTTAGGGATTGGTTTAGGGTACGGGTTAGGATTAGCGTACGTGTTAGGGTTAGGGTACGCGTTAGGGTTAGGGTATGGGTTAGGGTTAGGGTACACGTTAGGATTAGGGTATTTATTAAACCTATCCCACTCTCTAGATACCACTTAGCACGTAAAGGAATATTATTTGGGGTCCAGCCATGGAGAAGATTTTAGTCACTAGGATAAGATAAAAATAAACACATTATAAAAAAATCACATTAGGATTTTCTTTTTAACCTGTTCCTTAAAACACTAGTGCTTAGGAAATCTAATGGAGGCAAAAGCAGTCAAGGGTAGTTTAGGGTTAGGGTAAGGGTTAGGGTTAGTGTTAGGGTTAGGGTACGGCTTAGGGTATGGGATAGGGTACGGGTGAGGGTACGGCGTAGGGTAGGGGTTAGGGGTAGGGTTAGGGTTAGGGTTAGGGTTAGGGTACGGCTTAGGGTACGGGTGAGGGTACGGGTGAGGGTACTGCGTAGGGTATTGTTTAGGGTTAGGGTACGGCTTAGGATACGGGTTAGGGTACGGGTTAGGGTACGGCGTAGGGTATGGGTTAGGGTTAGGGTACGCGTTAGGGTTAGGTTACGGGTTAGTGTTAGGGTTAGGGTTAGGGTACGGCTTAAGGTACGGGTTAGGGTACGGGTGAGGGTACGGCGTAGGGTATGGGTTAGGGTTAGGATACGGCTTAGGATACGGGTTAGGGTACGGGTTAGGGTACGGCGTAGGGTATGGGTTAGGGTTAGGGTTAGGGTTAGGGTTAGGGTACGGCTTAGGGTACGGGTGAGGGTACGGGTGAGGGTACGGCGTAGGGTATAGGTTAGGGTTAGGGTACGGCTTAGGGTACGGGTTAGGGTACGGGTGAGGGTACGGCGTAGGGTATAGGTTGGGGTTAGGGTTAGGGTTAGGGTACGGCTTAGGATACGGGTTAGGGTACGGGTGAGGGTACGGCGTAGCGTATGGGTTAGGGTTAGGGTTAGGGTTAGGGTACGGCTTAGGGTACGGGTTAGGGTACGGGTGAGGGTACGGCGTAGGGTATGGGTTAGGGTTAGGGTTAGGGTTAGGGTTAGTTTTAGGGTTAGGGATTGGTTTAGGGTACGGGTTAGGATTAGCGTACTTGTTAGGGTTAGGGTTTGGGTTAGGGTTAGGGTACGCGTTAGGGTTAGGGTACGGGTTAGGGTTAGGGTACGGGTTAGGGTTAGGGTACACGTTAGGATTAGGGTATTTATTAAACCTATCCCACTCTCTAGATACCACTTAGCACGTAAAGGAATATTATTTGGGGTCCAGCCATGGAAAAGATTTTAGTCACTAGGATAAGATAAAGAATAAACACATTATAAAAAAATCACATTAGGATTTTCTGTTTAACCTGTTCCTTAAAACACTAGTGCTTAGGAAATCTAATGGAGGCAAAAGCAGTCAAGGGTAGTTTAGGGTTAGGGTTAGGGTTAGGGTTAGTGTTAGGGTTAGGGTACGGCTTAGGGTATGGGATAGGGTACGGGTGAGGGTACGGCGTAGGGTAGGGGTTAGGGTTAGGGTTAGGGGTAGGGTTAGGGTACGGCTTAGGGTACGGGTGAGGGTACGGGTTAGGGTACGGGTGAGGGTACGGCGTAGGGTATGGGTTAGGGTTAGGGTTGGGGTTAGGGTTAGTTTTAGGGTTAGGGATTGGTTTAGGGTACGGGTTAGGATTAGCGTACGTGTTAGGGTTAGGGTTTGGGTTAGGGTTAGGGTACGCGTTAGGGTTAGGGTATGGGTTAGGGTTAGGGTACACGTTAGGATTAGGGTATTTATTAAACCTATCCCACTATCTAGATACCACTTAGCACGTAAAGGAATATTATTTGGGGTCCAGCCATGGAGAAGATTTTAGTCACTAGGATAAGATAAAAATAAACACATTATAAAAAAATCACATTAGGATTTTCTTTTTAACCTGTTCCTTAAAACACTAGTGCTTAGGAAATCTAATGGAGGCAAAAGCAGTCAAGGGTAGTTTAGGGTTAGGGTAAGGGTTAGGGTTAGTGTTAGGGTTAGGGTACGGCTTAGGGTATGGGATAGGGTACGGGTTAGGGTAAGGCGTAGGGTAGGGGTTAGGGTTAGGGTTAGGGTTAGGGTTAGGCTTAGGGTACGGCTTAGGGTACGTGTGAGGGTACGGGTGAGGGTACTGCGTAGGGTATTGGTTAGGGTTAGGGTACGGCTTAGGATACGGGTTAGGGTACGGGTTAGGGTACGGCGTAGGGTATGGGTTAGGGTTAGGGTACGCGTTAGGGTTAGGTTACGGGTTAGTTTTAGGGTTAGGGTTAGGGTACGGCTTAGGGTACGGGTTAGGGTACGGGTGAGGGTACGGCGTAGGGTATGGGTTAGGGTTAGGGTTAGGGTTAGGGTTAGTTTTAGGGTTAGGGATTGGTTTAGGGTACGGGTTAGGATTAGCGTACGTGTTAGGGTTAGGTTTTGGGTTAGGGTTAGGGTACGCGTTAGGGTTAGGGTATGGGTTAGGGTTAGGGTACACGTTAGGATTAGGGTATTTATTAAACCTATCCCACTCTCTAGATACCACTTAGCACGTAAAGGAATATTATTTGGGGTCCAGCCATGGAGAAGATTTTAGTCACTAGGATAAGATAAAGAATAAACACATTATAAAAAAATCACATTAGGATTTTCTTTTTAACCTGTTCCTTAAAACACTAGTGCTTAGGAAATCTAATGGAGGCAAAAGCAGTCAAGGGTAGTTTAGGGTTAGGGTTAGGGTTAGGGTTAGTGTTAGGGTTAGGGTACGGCTTAGGGAATGGGATAGGGTACGGGTGAGGGTACGGCGTAGGGTAGGTGTTAGGGTTAATGTTAGGGTTAGGGTTAGGGTTAGGGTTAGGGTACGGCTTAGGGTACGGGTGAGGGTACGGGTGAGGGTACTGCGTAGGGTATTGGTTAGGGTTAGGATACGGCTTAGGATACGGGTTAGGGTTCGGGTGAGGGTACGGCGTAGCGTAGGGGTTAGTGTTAGGGTTAGGGATAGGGTACGGCTTAGGGTACGGGTTAGGGTACGGCTGAGGGTACGGCGTAGGGTAGGGGTTAGGGTTAGGGTTAGGGTTAGGGTTAGGGTTAGGATACGGCTTAGGGTACGGGTGAGGGTACGGGTGAGGGTACTGCGTAGGGTATTGGTTAGGGTTAGGGTACGGCTTAGGATACGGGTTAGGGTACGGGTTAGGGTACGGCGTAGGGTATGGGTTAGGGTTCGGGTTAGGGTTAGGGTTAGGGTTAGGGTACGGCTTAGGATACGGGTTAGGGTACGGGTGAGGGTACGGCGTAGCGTATGGGTTAGGGTTAGGGTTAGGGTTAGGGTACGGCTTAGGGTACGGGTTAAGGTACGGGTGAGGGTACGGCGTAGGGTATGGGTTAGGGTTAGTGTTAGGGTTAGGGTTTGTTTTAGGGTTAGGGATTGGTTTAGGGTACGGGTTAGGATTAGCGTACGTGTTAGGGTTAGGGTTTGGGTTAGGGTTAGGGTACGCGTTAGTGTTAGGGTATGGGTTAGGGTTAGGGTACACGTTAGGATTAGGGTATTTATTAAACCTATCCCACTCTCTAGATACCACTTAGCACGTAAAGGAATATTATTTGGGGTCCAGCCATGGAGAAGATTTTAGTCACTAGGATAAGATAAAGAATAAACACATTATAAAAAAATCACATTAGGATTTTCTATTTAACCTGTTCCTTAAAACACTAGTGCTTAGGAAATCTAATGGAGGCAAAAGCAGTCAAGGGTAGTTTAGGGTTAGGGTTAGGGTTAGGGTTAGTGTTAGGGTTAGGGTACGGCTTAGGGGATGGGATAGGGTACGGGTGAGGGTACGGCGTAGGGTAGGGGTTAGGGTTAGGGTTAGGGTTAGGGTTAGGGTACGGCTTAGGGTACGGGTGAGGGTACGGGTGAGGGTACTGCGTAGGGTATTGGTTAGGGTTAGGGTACGGCTTAGGATACGGGTTAGGGTACGGGTTAGGGTACGGCGTAGGGTATGGGTTAGGGTTAGGGTTAGGGTTAGGGTTAGGGTTAGGGTACGGCTTAGGGTACGGGTGAGGGTACGGGTGAGGGTACGGCGTAGGGTATAGGTTAGGGTTAGGGTTAGGGTTAGGGTACGGCTTAGGATACGGGTTAGAGTACGGGTGAGGGTACGGCGTAGCGTATGGGTTAGGGTTAGGGTTAGGGTTAGGGTACGGCTTAGGGTACGGGTTAGGGTACGGGTGAGGGTACGGCGTAGCGTATGGGTTAGGGTTAGGGTTAGGGTTAGGGTTAGTTTTAGGGTTAGGGATTGGTTTAGGGTACGGGTTAGGATTAGCGTACGTGTTAGGGTTAGGGTTTGGGTTAGGGTTAGGGTACGCGTTTGGGTTAGGTTACGGGTTAGGGTTAAGGTTAGGGTTAGGGTACGGCTTAGGGTACGGGTTAGGGTACGGGTGAGGGTACGGCGTAGGGTATGGGTTAGGGTTAGGGTTAGGGTTAGGGTTAGTGTTAGGGTTAGGGATTGGTTTAGGGTACGGGTTAGGATTAGCGTACGTGTTAGGGTTAGGGTTTGGGTTAGGGTTAGGGTACGCGTTAGGGTTAGGGTATGGGTTAGGGTTAGGGTACACGTTAGGATTAGAGTATTTATTAAGCCTATCCCACTCTCTAGATACCACTTAGCACGTAAAGGAATATTATTTGGGGTCCAGCCATGGAGAAGATTTTAGTCACTAGGATAAGATAAAGAATAAACACATTATAAAAAAATCACATTAGGATTTTCTTTTTAACCTGTTCCTTAAAACACTAGTGCTTAGGAAATCTAATGGAGGCAAAAGCAGTCAAGGGTAGTTTAGGGTTAGGGTTAGGGTTAAGGTTAGTGTTAGGGTTAGGTTACGGCTTAGGGTATGGGATAGGGTACGGGTGAGGGTACGGCGTAGGGTAGGTGTTAGGGTTAGTGTTAGGGTTAGGGTTAGGGTTAGGGTTAGGGTACGGCTTAGGGTACGGGTGAGGGTACGGGTGAGGGTACTGCGTAAGGTATTGGTTAGGGTTAGGGTACGGCTTAGGATACGGGTTAGGGTACGGGTTAGGGTACGGCGTAGGGTATGGGTTAGGGTTAGGGTTAGGGTTAGGGTTAGGGTACGGCTTAGGGTACGGGTTAGGGTACGGGTGAGGGTACGGCGTAGGGTATAGGTTGGGGTTAGGGTTAGAGTTAGGGTACGGCTTAGGATACGGGTTAGGGTACGGGTGAGGGTACGGCGTAGCGTATGGGTTAGGGTTAGGGTTAGGGTTAGGGTACGGCTTAGGGTACGGGTTAGGGTACGGGTGAGGGTACGGCGTAGGGTATGGGTTAGGGTTAGTGTTAGGGTTAGGGTTTGTTTTAGGGTTAGGGATTGGTTTAGGGTACGGGTTAGGATTAGCGTACGTGTTAGGGTTAGGGTTTGGGTTAGGGTTAGGGTACGCGTTAGGGTTAGGGTACGGGTTAGGGTTAGGGTACACGTTAGGATTAGGGTATTTATTAAACCTATCCCAATCTCTAGATACCACTTAGCACGTAAAGGAATATTATTTGGGGTCCAGCCATGGAGAAGATTTTAGTCACTAGGATAAGATAAAGAATAAACACATTATAAAAAAATCACATTAGGATTTTCTTTTTAACCTGTTCCTTAAAACACTAGTGCTTAGGAAATCTAATGGAGGCAAAAGCAGTCAAGGGTAGTTTAGGGTTAGGGTTAGGGTTAGGGTTAGTGTTAGGGTTAGTGTACGGCTTAGGGTATGGGATAGGGTACGGGTGAGGGTACGGCGTAGGGTAGGGGTTAGGGTTAGGGTTAGGGTTAGGGTTAGGGTTAGGGTTAGGGTACGGCTTAGGGTACGGGTGAGGGTACGGGTGAGGGTACTGCGTAGGGTATTGGTTAGGGTTAGGGTACGGCTTAGGATACGGGTTAGGGTACGGGTAGGGTACGGCGTAGGGTATGGGTTAGGGTTAGGGTTAGGGTTAGGGTTAGGGTTAGGGTTAGGGTACGGCTTAGGGTACGGGTTAGGGTACAGGTGAGGGTACGGCGTAGGGTATAGGTTAGGGTTAGGGTTAGGGTTAGGGTACGGCTTAGGATACGGGTTAGGGTACGGGTGAGGGTACGGCGTAGCGTATGGGTTAGGGTTAGGGTTAGGGTTAGGGTACGGCTTAGGGTACGGGTTAGGGTACGGGTGAGGGTACGGCGTAGGGTATGGGTTAGGGTTAGGGTTAGGGTTAGGGTTAGTTTTAGGGTTAGGGATTGGTTTAGGGTACGGGTTAGGATTAGCGTACGTGTTAGGGTTAGGTTTTGGGTTAGGGTTAGGGTACGCGTTAGGGTTAGGGTATGGGTTAGGGTTAGGGTACACGTTAGGATTAGGGTATTTATTAAACCTATCCCACTGTCTAGATACCACTTAGCACGTAAAGGAATATTATTTGGGGTCCAGCCATGGAGAAGATTTTAGTCACTAGGATAAGATAAAAATAAACACATTATAAAAAAATCACATTAGGATTTTCTCTTTAACCTGTTCCTTAAAACACTAGTGCTTAGGAAATCTAATGGAGGCAAAAGCAGTCAAGGGTAGTTTAGGGTTAGGGTTAGGGTTAGGGTTAGTGTTAGGGTTAGGGTACGGCTTAGGGTATGGGATAGGGTACGGGTGAGGGTACGGCGTAGGGTAGGGGTTAGGGTTAGGGTTAGGGTTAGGGTTAGGGTACGGCTTAGGGTACGGGTGAGGGTACGGGTGAGGGTACTGCGTAGGGTATTGGTTAGGGTTAGGGTACGGCTTAGGATACGGGTTAGGGTACGGGTTAGGGTACGGCGTAGGGTATGGGTTAGGGTTAGGGTTCGGGTTAGGGTTAGGGTACGGCTTAGGGTACGGGTGAGGGTACGGGTGAGGGTACGGCGTAGGGTATAGGTTAGGGTTAGAGTTAGGGTTAGGGTACGGCTTAGGATACGGGTTAGGGTACGGGTGAGGGTACGGCGTAGCGTATGGGTTAGGGTTAGGTTTAGGGTTAGGGTACGGCTTAGGGTACGGGTTAGGGTACGGGTGAGGGTACGGCGTAGGGTATGGGTTAGGGTTAGGGTTAGGGTTAGGGTTAGTTTTAGGGTTAGGGATTGGTTTAGGGTACGGGTTAGGATTAGCGTACGTGTTAGGGTTAGGGTTTGGGTTAGGGTTAGGGTACGCGTTAGGGTTAGGTTACGGGTTAGGGTTAGGGTTAGGGTTAGGGTACGGCTTAGGGTACGGGTTAGGGTACGGGTGAGGGTACGGCGTAGGGTATGGGTTAGGGTTAGGGTTAGGGTTAGGGTTAGTTTTAGGGTTAGGGATTGGTTTAGGGTACGGGTTAGGATTAGCGTACGTGTTAGGGTTAGGGTTTGGGTTAGGGTTAGGTTACGCGTTAGGGTTAGGGTATGGGTTAGGGTTAGGGTACACGTTAGGATTAGGGTATTTATTAAACCTGTCCCACTCTCTAGATACCACTTAGCACGTAAAGGAATATTATTTGGGGTCCAGCCATGGAGAAGATTTTAGTCACTAGGATAAGATAAAGAATAAACACATTATAAAAAAATCACATTAGGATTTTCTTTTTAACCTGTTCCTTAAAACACTAGTGCTTAGGAAATCTAATGGAGGCAAAAGCAGTCAAGGGTAGTTTAGGGTTAGGGTTAGGGTTAGGGTTAGTGTTAGGGTTAGGGTACGGCTTAGGGTATGGGATAGGGTACGGGTGAGGGTACGGCGTAGGGTAGGTGTTAGGGTTAATGTTAGGGTTAGGGTTAGGGTTAGGGTTAGGGTACGGCTTAGGGTACGGGTGAGGGTACGGGTGAGGGTACTGCGTAGGGTATTGGTTAGGGTTAGGGTACGGCTTAGGATACGGGTTAGGGTACGGGTTAGGGTACGGCGTAGGGTATGGGTTAGGGTTAGGGTTAGGGTACGTCTTAGGGTACGGGTTAGGGTACGGGTGAGGGTACGGCATAGGGTATGGGTTAGGGTTAGGGTTAGGGTTAGGGTTAGTTTTAGGGTTAGGGATTGGTTTAGGGTACGGGTTAGGATTAGCGTACGTGTTAGGGTTAGGGTTTAGGTTAGGGTTAGGGTACAGCTTAGGGTACGGGTGAGGGTACGGGTGAGGGTACTGCGTAGGGTATTGGTTAGGGTTAGGGTACGGCTTAGGATACGGGTTAGGGTACGGGTTAGGGTACGGCGTAGGGTATGGGTTAGGGTTAGGGTTAGGGTTAGTGTTAGGGTTAGGGTACGGCTTAGGGTATGGGATAGGGTACGGGTGAGGGTACGGCGTAGGGTAGGGGTTAGGGTTAGTGTTAGGGTTAGGGTTAGGGTTAGGGTTAGGGTACAGCTTAGGGTACGGGTGAGGGTACGGGTGAGGGTACTGCGTAGGGTATTGGTTAGGGTTAGGGTACGGCTTAGGATACGGGTTAGGGTACGGGTTAGGGTACGGCGTAGGGTATGGGTTAGGGTTAGGGTTAGGGTTAGGGTACGGCTTAGGATACGGGTTAGGGTACGGGTGAGGGTACGGCGTAGCGTATGGGTTAGGGTTAGGGTTAGGGTTAGGGTACGGCTTAGGGTACGGGTTAGGGTACGGGTGAGGGTACGGCGTAGGGTATGGGTTAGGGTTAGGGTTGGGGTTAGGGTTAGGGTTAGGGTTAGGGTTAGTTTTAGGGTTAGGGATTGGTTTAGGGTACGGGTTAGGATTAGCGTACGTGTTAGGGTTAGGGTTTGGGTTAGGGTTAGGGTACGCGTTAGGGTTAGGGTATGGGTTAGGGTTAGGGTACACGTTAGGATTAGGGTATTTATTAAACCTATCCCACTCTCTAGATACCACTTAGCACGTAAAGGAATATTATTTGGGGTCCAGCCATGGAGAAGATTTTAGTCACTAGGATAAGATAAAAATAAACACATTATAAAAAAATCACATTAGGATTTTCTTTTTAACCTGTTCCTTAAAACACTAGTGCTTAGGAAATCTAATGGAGGCAAAAGCAGTCAAGGGTAGTTTAGGGTTAGGGTTAGGGTTAGGGTTAGTGTTAGGGTTAGGGTACGGCTTAGGGTATGGGATAGGGTACGGGTGAGGGTACGGCGTAGGGTAGGGGTTAGGGTTAGGGTTAGGGTTAGGGTTAGGGTTAGGGTACGGCTTAGGGTACGGGTGAGGGTACGGGTGAGGGTACTGCGTAGGGTATTGTTTAGGGTTAGGGTACGGCTTAGGATACGGGTTAGGGTACGGGTTAGGGTACGGCGTAGGGTATGGGTTAGGGTTAGGGTACGCGTTAGGGTTAGGTTACGGGTTAGTGTTAGGGTTAGGGTTAGGGTACGGCTTAGGGTACGGGTTAGGGTACGGGTGAGGGTACGGCGTAGGGTATGGGTTAGGGTTAGGGTTAGGGTTAGGGTTAGTTTTAGGGTTAGGGATTGGTTTAGGGTACGGGTTAGGATTAGCGTAAGTGTTAGGGTTAGGGTTTGGGTTAGGGTTAGGTTACGCGTTAGGGTTAGGGTATGGGTTAGGGTTAGGGTACACGTTAGGATTAGGGTATTTATTAAACCTATCCCACTCTCTAGATACCACTTAGCACGTAAAGGAATATTATTTGGGGTCCAGCCATGGAGAAGATTTTAGTCACTAGGATAAGATAAAGAATAAACACATTATAAAAAAATCACATTAGGATTTTCTTTTTAACCTGTTCCTTAAAACACTAGTGCTTAGGAAATCTAATGGAAGCAAAAGCAGTCAAGGGTAGTTTAGTGTTAGGGTTAGGGTTAGGGTTAGTGTCAGGGTTAGGGTACGGCTTAGGGTATGGGATAGGGTACGGGTGAGGGTACGGCGTAGGGTAGGGGTTAGGGTTAGTGTTAGGGTTAGGGTTAGGGTTAGGGTTAGGGTACAGCTTAGGGTACGGGTGAGGGTACGGGTGAGTGTACTGTGTAGGGTATTGGTTAGGGTTAGGGTACGGCTTAGGATACGGGTTAGGGTACGGGTTAGGGTACGGCGTAGGGTATGGGTTAGGGTTAGGGTTAGGGTTAGGGTACGGCTTAGGGTACGGGTTAGGGTACGGGTGAGGGTACGGCGTAGCGTATGGGTTAGGGTTAGGGTTGGGGTTAGGGTTAGTTTTAGGGTTAGGGATTGGTTTAGGGTACGGGTTAGGATTAGCGTACGTGTTAGGGTTAGGGTTTGGGTTAGGGTTAGGGTACGCGTTAGGGTTAGGGTATGGGTTAGGGTTAGGGTACACGTTAGGATTAGGGTATTTATTAAACCTATCCCACTCTCTAGATACCACTTAGCACGTAAAGGAATATTATTTGGGGTCCAGCCATGGAGAAGATTTTAGTCACTAGGATAAGATAAAAATAAACACATTATAAAAAAATCACATTAGGATTTTCTTTTTAACCTGTTCCTTAAAACACTAGTGCTTAGGAAATCTAATGGAGGCAAAAGCAGTCAAGGGTAGTTTAGGGTTAGGGTAAGGGTTAGGGTTAGTGTTAGGGTTAGGGTACGGCTTAGGGTATGGGATAGGGTACGGGTGAGGGTACGGCGTAGGGTAGGGGTTAGGGTTAGGGTTAGGGTTAGGGTTAGGGTTAGGGTACGGCTTAGGGTACGGGTGAGGGTACGGGTGAGGGTACTGCGTAGGGTATTGGTTAGGGTTAGGGTACGGCTTAGGATACGGGTTAGGGTACGGGTTAGGGTACGGCGTAGGGTATGGGTTAGGGTTAGGGTACGCGTTAGGGTTAGGTTACGGGTTAGTGTTAGGGTTAGGGTTAGGGTACGGCTTAGGGTACGGGTTAGGGTACGGGTGAGGGTACGGCGTAGGGTATGGGTTAGGGTTAGGGTTAGGGTTAGGGTTAGTTTTAGGGTTAGGGATTGGTTTAGGGTACGGTTTAGGATTAGCGTACGTGTTAGGGTTAGGGTTTGGGTTAGGGTTAGGGTACGCGTTAGGGTTAGGGTATGGGTTAGGGTTAGGGTACACGTTAGGATTAGGGTATTTATTAAACCTATCCCACTCTCTAGATACCACTTAGCACGTAAAGGAATATTATTTGGGGTCCAGCCATGGAGAAGATTTTAGTCACTAGGATAAGATAAAGAATAAACACATTATAAAAAAATCACATTAGGATTTTCTTTTTAACCTGTTCCTTAAAACACTAGTGCTTAGGAAATCTAATGGAGGCAAAAGCAGTCAAGGGTAGTTTAGGGTTAGGGTTAGGGTTTAGGGTTAGTGTTAGGGTTAGGGTACGGCTTAGGGTATGGGATAGGGTATGGGTGAGGGTACGGCGTAGGGTAGGGGTTAGGGTTAGGGTTAGGGTTAGGGTTAGGGTTAGGATACGGCTTAGGGTACGGGTGAGGGTACGGGTGAGGGTACTGCGTAGGGTATTGGTTAGGGTTAGGGTACGGCTTAGGATACGGGTTAGGGTACGGGTTAGGGTACGGCGTAGGTTATGGGTTAGGGTTCGGGTTAGGGTTAGGGTTAGGGTTAGGGAACGGCTTAGGGTACGGGTTAGGGTACGGGTGAGGGTACGGCGTAGGGTATGGGTTAGGGTTAGTTTTAGGGTTAGGGTACGTCTTAGGATACGGGTTAGGGTACGGGTGAGGGTATGGCGTAGCGTATGGGTTAGGGTTAGGGTTAGGGTTAGGGTACGTCTTAGGGTACGGGTTAGGGTACGGGTGAGGGTACGGCGTAGGGTATGGGTTAGGGTTAGGGTTAGGGTTAGGGTTAGTTTTAGGGTTAGGGATTGGTTTAGGGTACGGGTTAGGATTAGCGTACGTGTTAGGGTTAGGGTTTGGGTTAGGGTTAGGGTACGCGTTAGGGTTAGGGTATGGGTTAGGGTTAGGGTACACGTTAGGATTAGGGTATTTATTAAACCTATCCCACTCTCTAGATACCACTTAGCACGTAAAGGAATATTATTTGGGGTCCAGCCATGGAGAAGATTTTAGTCACTAGGATAAGATAAAGAATAAACACATTATAAAAAAATCACATTAGGATTTTCTTTTTAACCTGTTCCTTAAAACACTAGTGCTTAGGAAATCTAATGGAGGCAAAAGCAGTCAAGGGTAGTTTAGGGTTAGGGTTAGGGTTAGGGTTAGTGTTAGGGTTAGGGTACGGCTTAGGGTATGGGATAGGGTACGGGTGAGGGTAAGGCGTAGGGTAGGGGTTAGGGTTAGGGTTAGGGTTAGGGTTAGGGTTAGGGTTAGGGTACAGCTTAGGGTACGGGTGAGGGTACGGGTGAGGGTACTGCGTAGGGTATTGGTTAGGGTTAGGGTACGGCTTAGGATACGGGTTAGGGTACGGGTTAGGGTACGGCGTAGGGTATGGGTTAGGGTTAGGGTTAGGGTTAGGGTACGGCTTAGGGTACGGGTTAGGGTACGGGTGAGGGTACGGCGTAGGGTATAGCTTAGGGTTAGGGTTAGGGTTAGGGTACGGCTTAGGATACGGGTTAGGGTACGGGTGAGGGTACGGCGTAGCGTATGGGTTAGGGTTAGGGTTAGGGTTAGGGTACGGCTTAGGGTACGGGTTAGGGTACGGGTGAGGGTACGGCATAGGGTATGGGTTAGGGTTAGGGTTGGGGTTAGGGTTAGTTTTAGGGTTAGGGATTGGTTTAGGGTACGGGTTAGGATTAGCGTACGTGTTAGGGTTAGGGTTTGGGTTAGGGTTAGGTTACGCGTTAGGGTTAGGGTATGGGTTAGGGTTAGGGTACACGTTAGGATTAGGGCATTTATTAAACCTATCCCACTCTCTAGATACCACTTAGCACGTAAAGGAATATTATTTGGGGTCCAGCCATGGAGAAGATTTTAGTCACTAGGATAAGATAAAAATAAACACATTATAAAAAAATCACATTAGGATTTTCTTTTTAACCTGTTCCTTAAAACACTAGTGCTTAGGAAATCTAATGGAGGCAAAAGCAGTCAAGGGTAGTTTAGGGTTAGGGTAAGGGTTAGGGTTAGTGTTAGGGTTAGGGTACGGCTTAGGGTATGGGATAGGGTACGGGTGAGGGTACGGCGTAGGGTAGGGGTTAGGGTTAGGGTTAGGGTTAGGGTTAGGGTTAGGGTACGGCTTAGGGTACGGGTGAGGGTACGGGTGAGGGTACTGCGTAGGATATTGGTTAGGGTTAGGGTACGGCTTAGGATACGGGTTAGGGTACGGGTTAGGGTACGGGTTAGGGTACGGCGTAGGGTATGGGTTAGGGTTAGGGTACGCGTTAGGGTTAGGTTACGGGTTAGTGTTAGGGTTAGGGTTAGGGTACGGCTTAGGGTACGGGTTAGGGTACGGGTGAGGGTACGGCGTAGGGTATGGGTTAGGGTTAGGGTTAGGGTTAGGGTTAGTTTTAGGGTTAGGGATTGGTTTAGGGTACGGGTTAGGATTAGCGTATGTGTTAGGGTTAGGGTTTGGGTTAGGGTTAGGTTACGCGTTAGGGTTAGGGTATGGGTTAGGGTTAGGGTACACGTTAGGATTAGGGTATTTATTAAACCTATCCCACTCTCTAGATACCACTTAGCACGTAAAGGAATATTATTTGGGGTCCAGCCATGGAGAAGATTTTAGTCACTAGGATAAGATAAAGAATAAACACATTATAAAAAAATCACATTAGGATTTTCTTTTTAACCTGTTCCTTAAAACACTAGTGCTTAGGAAATCTAATGGAGGCAAAAGCAGTCAAGGGTAGTTTAGGGTTAGGGTTAGGGTTAGGGTTAGTGTCAGGGTTAGGGTACGGCTTAGGGTATGGGATAGGGTACGGGTGAGGGTACGGCGTAGGGTAGGGGTTAGGGTTAGGGTTAGGGTTAGGGTTAGGGTTAGGGTTAGGGTACAGCTTAGGGTACGGGTGAGGGTACGGGTGAGGGTACTGCGTAGGGTATTGGTTAGGGTTAGGGTACGGCTTAGGATACGGGTTAGGGTACGGGTTAGGGTACGGCGTAGGGTATGGGTTAGGGTTAGGGTTAGGGTTAGGGTTAGGGTTAGGGTACGGCTTAGGGTACGGGTTAGGGTACGGGTGAGGGTACGGCGTAGGGTATAGCTTAGGGTTAGGGTTAGGGTTAGGGTACGGCTTAGGATACGGGTTAGGGTACGGGTGAGGGTACGGCGTAGCGTATGGGTTAGGGTTAGGGTTAGGGTTAGGGTACGGCTTAGGGTACGGGTTAGGGTACGGGTGAGGGTACGGCGTAGGGTATGGGTTAGGGTTAGGGTTGGGGTTAGGGTTAGTTTTAGGGTTAGGGATTGGTTTAGGGTACGGGTTAGGATTAGCATACGTGTTAGGGTTAGGGTTTGGGTTAGGGTTAGGGTACGCGTTAGGGTTAGGGTATGGGTTAGGGTTAGGGTACACGTTAGGATTAGGGTATTTATTAAACCTATCCCACTCTCTAGATACCACTTAGCACGTAAAGGAATATTATTTGGGGTCCAGCCATGGAGAAGATTTTAGTCACTAGGATAAGATAAAAATAAACACATTATAAAAAAATCACATTAGGATTTTCTTTTTAACCTGTTCCTTAAAACACTAGTGCTTAGGAAATCTAATGGAGGCAAAAGCAGTCAAGGGTAGTTTAGGGTTAGGGTAAGGGTTAGGGTTAGTGTTAGGGTTAGGGTACGGCTTAGGGTATGGGATAGGGTACGGGTGAGGGTACGGCGTAGGGTAGGGGTTAGGGTTAGGGTTAGGGTTAGGGTTTGGGTTAGGGTACGGCTTAGGGTACGGGTGAGGGTACGGGTGAGGGTACTGCGTAGGGTATTGGTTAGGGTTAGGGTACGGCTTAGGATACGGGTTAGGGTACGGGTTAGGGTACGGCGTAGGGTATGGGTTAGGGTTAGGGTACGCGTTAGGGTTAGGTTACTGGTTAGTGTTAGGGTTAGGGTTAGGGTACGGCTTAGGGTACGGGTTAGGGTACGGGTGAGGGTACGGCGTAGGGCATGGGTTAGGGTTAGGGTTAGGGTTAGGGTTAGTTTTAGGGTTAGGGATTGGTTTAGGGTACGGGTTAGGATTACCGTACGTGTTAGGGTTAGGGTTTGGGTTAGGGTTAGGTTACGCGTTAGGGTTAGGGTATGGGTTAGGGTTAGGGTACACGTTAGGATTAGGGTATTTATTAAACCTATCCCACTCTCTAGATACCACTTAGCACGTAAAGGAATATTATTTGGGGTCCAGCCATGGAGAAGATTTTAGTCACTAGGATAAGATAAAGAATAAACACATTATAAAAAAATCACATTAGGATTTTCTTTTTAACCTGTTCCTTAAAACACTAGTGCTTAGGAAATCTAATGGAGGCAAAAGCAGTCAAGGGTAGTTTAGGGTTAGGGTTAGGGTTAGGGTTAGTGTCAGGGTTAGGGTACGGCTTAGGGTATGGGATAGGGTACGGGTGAGGGTACGGCGTAGGGTAGGGGTTAGGGTTAGGATTAGGGTTAGGGTTAGGGTTAGGGTTAGGGTACAGCTTAGGGTACGGGTGAGGGTACGGGTGAGGGTACTGCGTAGGGTATTGGTTAGGGTTAGGGTACGGCTTAGGATACGGGTTAGGGTACGGGTTAGGGTACGGCGTAGGGTATGGGTTAGGGTTAGGGTTAGGGTTAGGGTTAGGGTTAGGGTACGGCTTAGGGTACGGGTTAGGGTACGGGTGAGGGTACGGCGTAGTGTATAGCTTAGGGTTAGGGTTAGGGTTAGGGTACGGCTTAGGATACGGGTTAGGGTACGGGTGAGGGTACGGCGTAGCGTATGGGTTAGGGTTAGGGTTAGGGTTAGGGTACGGCTTAGGGTACGGGTTAGGGTACGGGTGAGGGTACGGCGTAGGGTATGGGTTAGGGTTAGGGTTGGGGTTAGGGTTAGTCTTAGGGTTAGGGATTGGTTTAGGGTACGGGTTAGGATTAGCGTACGTGTTAGGGTTAGGGTTTGGGTTAGGGTTAGGGTACGCGTTAGGGTTAGGGTATGGGTTAGGGTTAGGGTACACGTTAGGATTAGGGTATTTATTAAACCTATCCCACTCTCTAGATACCACTTAGCACGTAAAGGAATATTATTTGGGGTCCAGCCATGGAGAAGATTTTAGTCACTAGGATAAGATAAAAATAAACACATTATAAAAAAATCACATTAGGATTTTCTTTTTAACCTGTTCCTTAAAACACTAGTGCTTAGGAAATCTAATGGAGGCAAAAGCAGTCAAGGGTAGTTTAGGGTTAGGGTAAGGGTTATGGTTAGTGTTAGGGTTAGGGTACGGCTTAGGGTATGGGATAGGGTACGGGTGAGGGTACGGCGTAGGGTAGGGGTTAGGGTTAGGGTTAGGGTTAGGGTTAGGGTTAGGGTACGGCTTAGGGTACGGGTGAGGGTACGGGTGAGGGTACTGCGTAGGGTATTGGTTAGGGTTAGGGTACGGCTTAGGATACGGGTTAGGGTACGGGTTAGGGTACGGCGTAGGGTATGGGTTAGGGTTAGGGTACGCGTTAGGGTTAGGTTACGGGTTAGTGTTAGGGTTAGGGTTAGGGTACGGCTTAGGTTACGGGTTAGGGTACGGGTGAGGGTACGGCGTAGGGTATGGGTTAGGGTTAGGGTTAGGGTTAGGGTTAGTTTTAGGGTTAGGGATTGGTTTAGGGTACGGGTTAGGATTAGCGTACGTGTTAGGGTTAGGGTTTGGGTTAGGGTTAGGGTACGCGTTAGGGTTAGGGTATGGGTTAGGGTTAGGGTACACGTTAGGATTAGGGTATTTATTAAACCTATCCCACTCTCTAGATACCACTTAGCACGTAAAGGAATATTATTTGGGGTCCAGCCATGGAGAAGATTTTAGTCACTAGGATAAGATAAAGAATAAACACATTATAAAAAAATCACATTAGGATTTTCTTTTTAACCTGTTCCTTAAAACACTAGTGCTTAGGAAATCTAATGGAGGCAAAAGCAGTCAAGGGTAGTTTAGGGTTAGGGTTAGGGTTAGGGTTAGTGTTAGGGTTAGGGTACGGCTTAGGGTATGGGATAGGGTACGGGTGAGGGTACGGCGTAGGTTAGGTGTTAGGGTTAGTGTTAGGGTTAGGGTTAGGGTTAGGGTTAGGGTACGGCTTAGGGTACGGGTGAGGGTACGGGTGAGGGTACTGCGTAGGGTATTGGTTAGGGTTAGGATACAGCTTAGGATACGGGTTAGGGTACGGGTTAGGGTACGGCGTAGGGTATGGGTTAGGATTAGGGTTAGGGTTAGGGTTAGGGTACGGCTTAGGGTACGGGTGAGGGTACGGGTGAGGGTACGGCGTAGGGTATAGGTTAGGGTTAGGGTACGGCTTAGGGTACGGGTTAGGGTACGGGTGAGGGTACGGCGTAGGGTATGGGTTAGGGTTAGGGTTAGGGTTAGGGTTAGTTTTAGGGTTAGGGATTGGTTTAGGGTACGGGTTAGGATTAGCGTACTTGTTAGGGTTAGGGTTTGGGTTAGGGTTAGGGTACGCGTTAGGGTTAGGGTACGGGTTAGGGTTAGGGTACACGTTAGGATTAGGGTATTTATTAAACCTATCCCACTCTCTAGATACCACTTAGCACGTAAAGGAATATTATTTGGGGTCCAGCCATGGAAAAGATTTTAGTCACTAGGATAAGATAAAGAATAAACACATTATAAAAAAATCACATTAGGATTTTCTCTTTAACCTGTTCCTTAAAACACTAGTGCTTAGGAAATCTAATGGAGGCAAAAGCAGTCAAGGGTAGTTTAGGGTTAGGGTTAGGGTTAGGGTTAGTGTTAGGGTTAGGGTACGGCTTAGGGTATGGGATAGGGTACGGGTGAGGGTATGGCGTAGGGTAGGGGTTAGGATTAGGGTTAGGGTTAGGGTACGGCTTAGGGTACGGGTGAGGGTACGGGTTAGGGTACGGGTGAGGGTACGGCGTAGGGTATGGGTTAGGGTTAGGGTTGGGGTTAGGGTTAGTTTTAGGGTTAGGGATTGGTTTAGGGTACGGGTTAGGATTAGCGTACGTGTTAGGGTTAGGGTTTGGGTTAGGGTTAGGGTACGCGTTAGGGTTAGGGTATGGGTTAGGGTTAGGGTACACGTTAGGATTAGGGTATTTATTAAACCTATCCCACTCTCTAGATACCACTTAGCACGTAAAGGAATATTATTTGGGGTCCAGCCATGGAGAAGATTTTAGTCACTAGGATAAGATAAAAATAAACACATTATAAAAAAATCACATTAGGATTTTCTTTTTAACCTGTTCCTTAAAACACTAGTGCTTAGGAAATCTAATGGAGGCAAAAGCAGTCAAGGGTAGTTTAGGGTTAGGGTAAGGGTTAGGGTTAGTGTTAGGGTTAGGGTACGGCTTAGGGTATGGGATAGGGTACGGGTGAGGGTACGGCGTAGGGTAGGGGTTAGGGTTAGGGTTAGGGTTAGGGTTAGGGTTAGGGTACGGCTTAGGGTACGGGTGAGGGTACGGGTGAGGGTACTGCGTAGGGTATTGGTTAGGGTTAGGGTACGGCTTAGGATACGGGTTAGGGTACGGGTTAGGGTACGGCGTAGGGTATGGGTTAGGGTTAGGGTACGCGTTAGGGTTAGGTTACTGGTTAGTGTTAGGGTTAGGGTTAGGGTACGGCTTAGGGTACGGGTTAGGGTACGGGTGAGGGTACCGCGTAGGGTATGGGTTAGGGTTAGGGTTAGGGTTAGGGTTAGTTTTAGGGTTAGGGATTGGTTTAGGGTACGGGTTAGGATTAGCGTACGTGTTAGGGTTAGGGTTTGGGTTAGGGTTAGGGTACGCGTTAGGGTTAGGGTATGGGTTAGGGTTAGGGTACACGTTAGGATTAGGGTATTTATTAAACCTATCCCACTCTCTAGATACCACTTAGCACGTAAAGGAATATTATTTGGGGTCCAGCCATGGAGAAGATTTTAGTCACTAGGATAAGATAAAGAATAAACACATTATAAAAAAATCACATTAGGATTTTCTTTTTAACCTGTTCCTTAAAACACTAGTGCTTAGGAAATCTAATGGAGGCAAAAGCAGTCAAGGGTAGTTTAGGGTTAGGGTTAGGGTTTAGGGTTAGTGTTAGGGTTAGGGTACGGTTAGGGTATGGGATAGGGTATGGGTGAGGGTACGGCGTAGGGTAGGGGTTAGGGTTAGGGTTAGGGTTAGGGTTAGGGTTAGGATACGGCTTAGGGTACGGGTGAGGGTACGGGTGAGGGTACTGCGTAGGGTATTGGTTAGGTTTAGGGTACGGCTTAGGATACGGGTTAGGGTACGGGTTAGGGTACGGCGTAGGGTATGGGTTAGGGTTCGGGTTAGGGTTAGGGTTAGGGTTAGGGAACGGCTTAGGGTACGGGTTAGGGTACGGGTGAGGGTACGGCGTAGGGTATGGGTTAGGGTTAGGGTTAGGGTTAGGGTACGTCTTAGGATACGGGTTAGGGTACGGGTGAGGGTACGGCGTAGCGTATGGGTTAGGGTTAGGGTTAGGGTTAGGGTACGGCTTAGGGTACGGGTTAGGGTACGGGTGAGGGTACGGCGTAGGGTATGGGTTAGGGTTAGGGTTGGGGTTAGGGTTAGTTTTAGGGTTAGGGATTGGTTTAGGGTACGGGTTAGGATTAGCGTACGTGTTAGGGTTAGGGTATGGGTTAGGGTTAGGGTACACGTTAGGATTAGGGTATTTATTAAACCTATCCCACTCTCTAGATACCACTTAGCACGTAAAGGAATATTATTTGGGGTCCAGCCATGGAGAAGATTTTAGTCACTAGGATAAGATAAAGAATAAACACATTATAAAAAAATCACATTAGGATTTTCTTTTTAACCTGTTCCTTAAAACACTAGTGCTTAGGAAATCTAATGGAGGCAAAAGCAGTCAAGGGTAGTTTAGGGTTAGGGTTAGGGTTAGGGTTAGTGTCAGGGTTAGGGTACGGCTTAGGGTATGGGATAGGGTACGGGTGAGGGTACGGCGTAGGGTAGGGGTTAGGGTTAGGGTTAGGGTTAGGGTTAGGGTTAGGGTTAGGGTACAGCTTAGGGTACGGGTGAGGGTACGGGTGAGGGTACTGCGTAGGGTATTGGTTAGGGTTAGGGTACGGCTTAGGATACGGGTTAGGGTACGGGTTAGGGTACGGCGTAGGGTGTGGGTTAGGGTTAGGGTTAGGTTTAGGGTTAGGGTTAGGGTACGGCTTAGGGTACGGGTTAGGGTACGGGTGAGGGTACGGCGTAGGGTATAGCTTAGGGTTAGGGTTAGGGTTAGGGTACGGCTTAGGATACGGGTTAGGGTACGGGTGAGGGTACGGCGTAGCGTATGGGTTAGGGTTAGGGTTAGGGTTAGGGTACGGCTTAGGGTACGGGTTAGGGTACGGGTGAGGGTACGGCGTAGGGTATGGGTTAGGGTTAGGGTTGGGGTTAGGGTTAGTTTTAGGGTTAGGGATTGGTTTAGGGTACGGGTTAGGATTAGCGTACGTGTTAGGGTTAGGGTTTGGGTTAGGGTTAGGGTACGCGTTAGGGTTAGGGTATGGGTTAGGGTTAGGGTACACGTTAGGATTAGGGTATTTATTAAACCTATCCCACTCTCTAGATACCACTTAGCACGTAAAGGAATATTATTTGGGGTCCAGCCATGGAGAAGATTTTAGTCACTAGGATAAGATAAAAATAAACACATTATAAAAAAATCACATTAGGATTTTCTTTTTAACCTGTTCCTTAAAACACTAGTGCTTAGGAAATCTAATGGAGGCAAAAGCAGTCAAGGGTAGTTTATGGTTAGGGTAAGGGTTAGGGTTAGTGTTAGGGTTAGGGTACGGCTTAGGGTATGGGATAGGGTACGGGTGAGGGTACGGCGTAGGGTAGGGGTTAGGGTTAGGGTTAGGGTTAGGGTTAGGGTTAGGGTACGGCTTAGGGTACGGGTGAGGGTACGGGTGAGGGTACTGCGTAGGGTATTGGTTAGGGTTAGGGTACGGCTTAGGATACGGGTTAGGGTACGGGTTAGGCTATGGCGTAGGGTATGGGTTAGGGTTAGGGTACGCGTTAGGGTTAGGTTACGGGTTAGTGTTAGGGTTAGGGTTAGGGTATGGCTTAGGGTACGGGTTAGGGTACGGGTGAGGGTACCGCGTAGGGTATGGGTTAGGGTTAGGGTTAGGGTTAGGGTTAGTTTTAGGGTTAGGGATTGGTTTAGGGTACGGGTTAGGATTAGCGTACGTGTTAGGGTTAGGGTTTGGGTTAGGGTTAGGTTACGCGTTAGGGTTAGGGTATGGGTTAGGGTTAGGGTACACGTTAGGATTAGGGTATTTATTAAACCTATCCCACTCTCTAGATACCACTTAGCACGTAAAGGAATATTATTTGGGGTCCAGCCATGGAGAAGATTTTAGTCACTAGGATAAGATAAAGAATAAACACATTATAAAAAAATCACATTAGGATTTTCTTTTTAACCTGTTCCTTAAAACACTAGTGCTTAGGAAATCTAATGGAGGCAAAAGCAGTCAAGGGTAGTTTAGGGTTAGGGTTAGGGTTAGGGTTAGTGTTAGGGTTAGGGTACGGCTTAGGGTATGGGATAGGGTACGGGTGAGGGTACGGCGTAGGTTAGGTGTTAGGGTTAGTGTTAGGGTTAGGGTTAGGGTTAGGGTTAGGGTACGGCTTAGGGTACGGGTGAGGGTACGGGTGAGGGTACTGCGTAGGGTATTGGTTAGGGTTAGGATACAGCTTAGGATACGGGTTAGGGTACGGGTTAGGGTACGGCGTAGGGTATGGGTTAGGATTAGGGTTAGGGTTAGGGTTAGGGTACGGCTTAGGGTACGGGTGAGGGTACGGGTGAGGGTACGGCGTAGGGTATAGGTTAGGGTTAGGGTACGGCTTAGGGTACGGGTTAGGGTACGGGTGAGGGTACGGCGTAGGGTATGGGTTAGGGTTAGGGTTAGGGTTAGGGTTAGTTTTAGGGTTAGGGATTGGTTTAGGGTACGGGTTAGGATTAGCGTACTTGTTAGGGTTAGGGTTTGGGTTAGGGTTAGGGTACGCGTTAGGGTTAGGGTACGGGTTAGGGTTAGGGTACACGTTAGGATTAGGGTATTTATTAAACCTATCCCACTCTCTAGATACCACTTAGCACGTAAAGGAATATTATTTGGGGTCCAGCCATGGAAAAGATTTTAGTCACTAGGATAAGATAAAGAATAAACACATTATAAAAAAATCACATTAGGATTTTCTCTTTAACCTGTTCCTTAAAACACTAGTGCTTAGGAAATCTAATGGAGGCAAAAGCAGTCAAGGGTAGTTTAGGGTTAGGGTTAGGGTTAGGGTTAGTGTTAGGGTTAGGGTACGGCTTAGGGTATGGGATAGGGTACGGGTGAGGGTATGGCGTAGGGTAGGGGTTAGGATTAGGGTTAGGGTTAGGGTACGGCTTAGGGTACGGGTGAGGGTACGGGTTAGGGTACGGGTGAGGGTACGGCGTAGGGTATGGGTTAGGGTTAGGGTTGGGGTTAGGGTTAGTTTTAGGGTTAGGGATTGGTTTAGGGTACGGGTTAGGATTAGCGTACGTGTTAGGGTTAGGGTTTGGGTTAGGGTTAGGGTACGCGTTAGGGTTAGGGTATGGGTTAGGGTTAGGGTACACGTTAGGATTAGGGTATTTATTAAACCTATCCCACTCTCTAGATACCACTTAGCACGTAAAGGAATATTATTTGGGGTCCAGCCATGGAGAAGATTTTAGTCACTAGGATAAGATAAAAATAAACACATTATAAAAAAATCACATTAGGATTTTCTTTTTAACCTGTTCCTTAAAACACTAGTGCTTAGGAAATCTAATGGAGGCAAAAGCAGTCAAGGGTAGTTTAGGGTTAGGGTAAGGGTTAGGGTTAGTGTTAGGGTTAGGGTACGGCTTAGGGTATGGGATAGGGTACGGGTGAGGGTACGGCGTAGGGTAGGGGTTAGGGTTAGGGTTAGGGTTAGGGTTAGGGTTAGGGTACGGCTTAGGGTACGGGTGAGGGTACGGGTGAGGGTACTGCGTAGGGTATTGGTTAGGGTTAGGGTACGGCTTAGGATACGGGTTAGGGTACGGGTTAGGGTACGGCGTAGGGTATGGGTTAGGGTTAGGGTACGCGTTAGGGTTAGGTTACTGGTTAGTGTTAGGGTTAGGGTTAGGGTACGGCTTAGGGTACGGGTTAGGGTACGGGTGAGGGTACCGCGTAGGGTATGGGTTAGGGTTAGGGTTAGGGTTAGGGTTAGTTTTAGGGTTAGGGATTGGTTTAGGGTACGGGTTAGGATTAGCGTACGTGTTAGGGTTAGGGTTTGGGTTAGGGTTAGGGTACGCGTTAGGGTTAGGGTATGGGTTAGGGTTAGGGTACACGTTAGGATTAGGGTATTTATTAAACCTATCCCACTCTCTAGATACCACTTAGCACGTAAAGGAATATTATTTGGGGTCCAGCCATGGAGAAGATTTTAGTCACTAGGATAAGATAAAGAATAAACACATTATAAAAAAATCACATTAGGATTTTCTTTTTAACCTGTTCCTTAAAACACTAGTGCTTAGGAAATCTAATGGAGGCAAAAGCAGTCAAGGGTAGTTTAGGGTTAGGGTTAGGGTTTAGGGTTAGTGTTAGGGTTAGGGTACGGTTAGGGTATGGGATAGGGTATGGGTGAGGGTACGGCGTAGGGTAGGGGTTAGGGTTAGGGTTAGGGTTAGGGTTAGGGTTAGGATACGGCTTAGGGTACGGGTGAGGGTACGGGTGAGGGTACTGCGTAGGGTATTGGTTAGGGTTAGGGTACGGCTTAGGATACGGGTTAGGGTACGGGTTAGGGTACGGCGTAGGGTATGGGTTAGGGTTCGGGTTAGGGTTAGGGTTAGGGTTAGGGAACGGCTTAGGGTACGGGTTAGGGTACGGGTGAGGGTACGGCGTAGGGTATGGGTTAGGGTTAGGGTTAGGGTTAGGGTACGTCTTAGGATACGGGTTAGGGTACGGGTGAGGGTACGGCGTAGCGTATGGGTTAGGGTTAGGGTTAGGGTTAGGGTACGGCTTAGGGTACGGGTTAGGGTACGGGTGAGGGTACGGCGTAGGGTATGGGTTAGGGTTAGGGTTGGGGTTAGGGTTAGTTTTAGGGTTAGGGATTGGTTTAGGGTACGGTTTAGGATTAGCGTACGTGTTAGGGTTAGGGTTTGGGTTAGGGTTAGGGTACGCGTTAGGGTTAGGGTATGGGTTAGGGTTAGGGTACACGTTAGGATTAGGGCATTTATTAAACCTATCCCACTCTCTAGATACCACTTAGCACGTAAAGGAATATTATTTGGGGTCCAGCCATGGAGAAGATTTTAGTCACTAGGATAAGATAAAAATAAACACATTATAAAAAAATCACATTAGGATTTTCTTTTTAACCTGTTCCTTAAAACACTAGTGCTTAGGAAATCTAATGGAGGCAAAAGCAGTCAAGGGTAGTTTAGGGTTAGGGTAAGGGTTAGGGTTAGTGTTAGGGTTAGGGTACGGCTTAGGGTATGGGATAGGGTACGGGTGAGGGTACGGCGTAGGGTAGGGGTTAGGGTTAGGGTTAGGGTTAGGGTTAGGGTACGGCTTAGGGTACGGGTGAGGGTACGGGTGAGGGTACTGCGTAGGGTATTGGTTAGGGTTAGGGTACGGCTTAGGATACGGGTTAGGGTACGGGTTAGGGTACGGCGTAGGGTATGGGTTAGGGTTAGGGTACGCGTTAGGGTTAGGTTACGGGTTAGTGTTAGGGTTAGGGTTAGGGTACGGCTTAGGGTACGGGTTAGGGTACGGGTGAGGGTACGGCGTAGGGTATGGGTTAGGGTTAGGGTTAGGGTTAGGGTTAGTTTTAGGGTTAGGGATTGGTTTAGGGTACGGGTTAGTATTAGCGTACGTGTTAGGGTTAGGGTTTGGGTTAGGGTTAGGTTACGCGTTAGGGTTAGGGTATGGGTTAGGGTTAGGGTACACGTTAGGATTAGGGTATTTATTAAACCTATCCCACTCTCTAGATACCACTTAGCACGTAAAGGAATATTATTTGGGGTCCAGCCATGGAGAAGATTTTAGTCACTAGGATAAGATAAAGAATAAACACATTATAAAAAAATCACATTAGGATTTTCTTTTTAACCTGTTCCTTAAAACACTAGTGCTTAGGAAATCTAATGGAGGCAAAAGCAGTCAAGGGTAGTTTAGGGTTAGGTTTAGGGTTAGGGTTAGTGTCAGGGTTAGGGTACGGCTTAGGGTATGGGATAGGGTACGGGTGAGGGTACGGCGTAGGGTAGGGGTTAGGGTTAGGGTTAGGGTTAGGGTTAGGGTTAGGGTTAGGGTACAGCTTAGGGTACGGGTGAGGGTACGGGTGAGGGTACTGCGTAGGGTATTGGTTAGGGTTAGGGTACGGCTTAGGATACGGGTTAGGGTACGGGTTAGGGTACGGCGTAGGGTATGGGTTAGGGTTAGGGTTAGGGTTAGGGTTAGGGTTAGGGTACGGCTTAGGGTACGGGTTAGGGTACGGGTGAGGGTACGGCGTAGGGTATAGCTTAGGGTTAGGGTTAGGGTTAGGGTACGGCTTAGGATACGGGTTAGGGTACGGGTGAGGGTACGGCGTAGCGTATGGGTTAGGGTTAGGGTTAGGGTTAGGGTACGGCTTAGGGTACGGGTTAGGGTACGGGTGAGGGTACGGCGTAGGGTATGGGTTAGGGTTAGGGTTGGGGTTAGGGTTAGTTTTAGGGATAGGGATTGGTTTAGGGTACGGGTTAGGATTAGCGTACGTGTTAGGGTTAGGGTTTGGGTTAGGGTTAGGGTACGCGTTAGGGTTAGGGTATGGGTTAGGGTTAGGGTACACGTTAGGATTAGGGTATTTATTAAACCTATCCCACTCTCTAGATACCACTTAGCACGTAAAGGAATATTATTTGGGGTCCAGCCATGGAGAAGATTTTAGTCACTAGGATAAGATAAAAATAAACACATTATAAAAAAATCACATTAGGATTTTCTTTTTAACCTGTTCCTTAAAACACTAGTGCTTAGGAAATCTAATGGAGGCAAAAGCAGTCAAGGGTAGTTTATGGTTAGGGTAAGGGTTAGGGTTAGTGTTAGGGTTAGGGTACGGCTTAGGGTATGGGATAGGGTACGGGTGAGGGTACGGCGTAGGGTAGGGGTTAGGGTTAGGGTTAGGGTTAGGGTTAGGGTTAGGGTACGGCTTAGGGTACGGGTGAGGGTACGGGTGAGTGTA